>NC_056731.1:165974232-166111732 GCF_019279795.1 Protopterus annectens | reverse complement strand
TTTGTAGCACACTGAAGGAGGGTTTATTCCCCAAAAGCTTTGTGGATTTGTATGTTCCAATAAATTTTTGTGCACTTTCTGACTTCTACAGTCCATTTTTTGGTGAAATGGATGTGCAGGCATGTACAACTGTCAAGATATGAAAGATATACATGTTACCAGATTGATGAGTATGCAAAGTGCAGCATTTGTTGTTGTGCTTCCAAGGTGCAGATATACATAAAAAGACATCTTTGCAAACTATATGCAAACAGCTGTCCACATTACTACAAGTATTGGAACATCAGAATGGTTATTGTCAGTATAAAGATGTACATAGTATACAAGAAAGCATTTTTATTTATTTCTCTAGTGCAATTGATGTATTTGGGAACAAGTACTGAGAGACCAAGTTTAAAGTGCATAGGTACAGGTAACACGTGGCTACAGTGTAAATATGTGTTATTTTATTTAAAAAGTGCCTTCCTTTTGTTTGTTTTTACATGTACTTTCAAGGGATGAAGATTAAATGAGCAGTAAGCATCATTAATTCATGCTATTGTGCAATTTCCATAGCACACCGCCAGACGGCTGGTTTGTACAAGTGATGGCAAAGTGTTTCTGCATGCAAGATATACATTTATACTACTTTCCCCATTTGTCCAGAGTTAAGTAACAAACAATCATGAGCCTCTGTTTCATTGATAAAATTGTGGATAGTACTGAGTGTAAGAAACACACCTGCCACCTAAGTGACTCTGTGGCAGCAAGTGTAAAAGCATTGACAGATTTCATGATGACACAGACTTCAAATCCAGGTGTATCTAATAGGTTTAAATATGTCTTTTTGAAACAATGACATAATTCATTATTCTATATTCACTGTGTGTTACCTTAGCATAGCTTGTTTAAGCAGCATTGCGCAGCCATAGCCTCACCAATGAAGAGCCATTTACAAGTGCTTGGCATTGGTGCTTGATGCCAAACTCCATATACAGAGGACAAAAAGTGAAGGGCTTTATTGATTTTTTTTGTTTGTTTATTTTATTTTTTGTTTGTTTGTTTTTTTACTTATGTGTGGTGTGTGATTCTATTTTCTGACCAGATTAAAGGTGTTAAAATGGGATAGATAGGAAAATGGTGAAATGGGGCCAAGCAAGGGGAAGAACAAAGGGGAAAGCAATATAGGAATGGCAGGAGGGTGGTAGGAAAGAACCATGGCTATCTACTTCTTAAAAAAGTGTAAAATAAAAACATGTATAGAATATTAGCTGAATTTAAACTGTCACCTCAATAAAGAGGGTTGACAACAATGAAATCATGTTGTATAGCCAGTTGGACTGAATCAAGTATGTCAAGAAGACATGTGTACAAAGTGGAGAGCTATGTATGAGACAATTATTTTTTTGTGGGACATGTGCTTTTTTTATTTCAGGAAGAGAGGATTGTTGGGTAAGTGAAGCAGGTATTTCTGGGTCAGGTAAGTAGGCAAGGTGAGGAAGCAGATGCAAACAAACAGGACAATCAAGACAAGACACAGGAATGGTGAGAGACATGGCAGGTTGTGGTTACCATGATTGGGGTTAGGGAGGGGACAACAGATGCCCATATCCATCAAGCATGGGGACAGTGAGAATCTAGTCCTCACCTGCAGAACTGTCATTACTGTCCCCTTACTCTGCTGGCTGTTGGAGTGCTAGACATCTTCTCCTCCAGACCATAAAAGAGAGTATCCTTCCCATCCAGAGTAGGTGTGCACCAACTGTGCTGTGCATGACTCTAAGCACCAAACCCTGGTAGGTGATAAATTCCCCACCTCTTCCAGTACTCCTGAAGGGTACCACAGCACTAGCTGCTGGGGTAGTGCTACCTGATGTGGACGACCTAGGTACTTCAGGGGTAGCAGAGGCAGTATTGTCAGGTTGGGTCCCAGATGTGCTAGGCATTGATGCAGCAGCTGGTGGAGCTGCAGCAGGCAGAGCCATGAGGGTTGGCCTACCTCCATGTGCTGTAAAGTATTTTGTGATTTGTCAGAGGTGGATGATATGGAAATGTTTTGATGGCAATAAAATAAAAAAAAAACAGAGATAAGGGTTGGGGTAAGGAGAAAAAAGAGATAATTAATACCATCATATGTGACATACCATGTATCATCACAATAATAATGTATTTTATATTTATCTGTATATTTCCTAACAACTACAAACTATAAGTAATGATTGCTCAAAGTAATCCTTGCAATGTGCATATATTGCACATATGCTTGGTCAAATTATACAGATTAACTTAACTGCAGGGCATTTATGCCACTTCTGTTGAAAAATTATGTAATATTTTAAAGGATTTGACTTATATTTATTTATTGCTTATGGTATTTGAACTCATAACAGAATTATACTTGACTCCTACAGGTGGCTTGTGCTACTGACTGAAACATGCAGGCTTGCTTTTAGAGTTAGCATATGCATGCTTAATTTGCTACTACTCTATAGAGTAATACTTTAGCTAAAATAATAGTCAAGTTCTGTTGCATACATATCCCTTGCTTCCCTCAGTCTCCCTAGATGCTCACCATGGGCATCTCTAATCACCATAATCTCTTGGTTGGCTGTGGAATAAAGAGAAGAGAACAAGAGAAGAACATTATGTATGCCAGTATTGCCTATATGCAGATTTCTATCTACTATAAATTATCTTTATTAGTATACACAACTGTGGGATGTCAGCAGTCCTGGATCAACCAGCTACTGGTTGAGTGTATTCTGCTTGCACCTTTTCAGGTCATTAAAATCATGCCTACACCACTCTCCAGTGCATGGAATGCCAGTTGCACTGGAGAATGCCTGGGCCAGACTATTCCATGCCTCAGACTTGCACTGAGAGCCGGTATAGTCCCCCTGCACCAGCCTTCACCTGTGGTATTTTACAAGGAGTCCAGTGAAGATTCTGGACTTCTCAACAAACAACCTCTGTGCCCTAAATTGGGCACCTCCCCTTCTACCACCAGGCATGTCCAACCAAGGAAAACAGCAGTAGTTCAAAGTGATTTCCTGCCTATGTGTATTATCTCATTTACTGGTAGTGCACAAACCTGAACAATGATGTCAACTGTGTTTGTGCAATGCTATGCCAAGAGCAACAGTGCCAAACAGAAAGGAAAGCAGTTTTTGAAATTGGAAGGATGATTAGTTTGAGGATTGTTTGCTGCTGTAACTGTTAGGAGATTTAACTTTGCATACATGTATTGCGGACATAAATATTATGACCTGACACTTTTTTGTGTAGCTTTACACACTGATAAAATTAATTTTTACAATGTGGGATTCAAACTTATGCATAAGAGACAAAACATTTTCTTCCAAAGCAGAGATTTTACATCCTTGACACGGGAGAAGTGCTTCTCAAACATACTCATGAATTATATATAAATACACATGACAGACTGAGGGTTTAACCATGAATGTGTTTGACCTGTCAAAGTCCTGGATTGTACATTCATATGTGTTTGCCTCTCATTCAGGTCTGAAGGCCATCCAAGGCCAGAGAAGACGATTATAATTACAGAAACAAAACAGTCAGTATGCCCTCATACCCTCAATCACACAAATAATTTACATGAGTTCCAGTGGTATACATACTTACTGTTATTTATAATTATGTTTAATTTTTATGTGTTTATTAAAATTAAGTATACAATCCTTAATAAAAATTGGAGTATGTAATAATTTTTTCATCTGAATGTTAATATGGAGTAAACTGGAACAACAATAAAAATATTTGTAATTTGCTGTATTAGAACCCAGAATCATCAGCATTGCAGCCCTACACTTACACCTGCTGCCTCATTTAGATATTTTCATATTCATTAACTCATGTGTGTTAACTGCCATGTAATACTGCTTAGCGTGTTTACACAATACTCAACATACTTGATAGAATGTATCTGTTTTGAAATTGTCTACTGCCTGCTTCCTATATGCAGGTGTTCTACACCTGCAGGTGTTGGGGAAGGTTGCTAACCACGACACAACATTGCTTAGCAAGTTTGAGCAATGGAAAGCAAAATATGCAAGACTGTATCCTTTTTGAAATTGAAAATGGGTGCAGGTGTTCTGTCTGTTTTGCATGTGGGCCATTAGTCCAGCTTTGAGCGATGGTAAATGATGCACAAATGTGACAAGCAAAGCTCACCTTGTTTTATCTTTGTGAACAATGTTTATTAGACATTAGCCTTAAAAGACAAATGTGGGATTTGAACCATGATCTACAGATAGTATATACTGTACGTATCACCGTGTTTAGCAGATGTGCTATACACACATGTGATTCACAGGTTTAGTTTATGTATTAGTTATAATAGAAGTTCTTTACATGACATTTATTCTATTAATCTATTTCCTGTTTGCACTAAGCTGCATGCTGTGCAAATAGTCGTATTAAAAAAATAAATAAATAAACATTACAAAATAAATGTTAGTAGACATGAAAGATATTTATACAAGTCTGGATTTGAACTCTCAGACCAATGAATCTAGAAAACACAGTAAGGGTGTCTTAGCCCTCTTTGCCACATTAACAACCTTGCAGCAGGAATGAAAATCATTGTGCATACAAGCAAGTCCCAAATTATCCACAGCATTAATGAGACATATAGCACGTGTATACTTCAGAGTTGTTTGTACATGTGTTAATTTCAGATGTAGAGCAATGAGTGATCACACAACCATTTATAACTATTGTTTGCAACAATGCCGCTCTGTCTTATCTTTGTATGGTGTTCATTCTTCTGTTATCTAAGCAGTAATCTAAGACATGCAGTCTATAAGGTATTCTGCATCATTGTCCTTAAAATATATGAGAATATGACATGGTAATAATATACAATTTTCAACAAAGGCAGTGAAGTTTGGATATTACTGAACAGAAACTGAGAAATGTGTACTGCTTACTTACATTTAAAACCTTGATGCAATTACTTGCACACTTTGTAAGTGTAACCAGGTTGACACAACTAATGGAGATAAAGCAGTCTGAATTGATGTTGTGTTTTCCTTCTCCCTTTCAGTAATCATTCACAGTTGTAATCCATTAGCAGCAAACACTGATGGAGTGCCTGCACAATGTTCATACCTGCTACACAGAGCAAACAATTTGGGATTCAGCAATTCTAATGAGTTCACACCTCATTTGCATCTTCACCATGCTCATGGGCCTGATTCTACACTATAAAAGGTAACCATGTAGCTAGGGAACCTGAAGGTGAGGAGAGTTGTGTATGTGGATAACACAGAAGAAGATTATTATTACTTTGCATTTATCTGCACAGAAGACTACTGATCTTGGTAAGGTATGATTGAATTTTCAATTATATACTGTATATGCTTACACGTAACTATGAAAAATAATATATATATATATATATATATATATATATATATATATATATATATATATATACACATTAGCAAATTCAACTTTTATCTGTATGCACTTCTTAGAAGTTACTGATGGAATAGGCATTTTTGTCAGGGCATTTTACTTTCTCAGATACATACCTTTATTAACTTTCATCACTAGTCCATGTTATTTCAGTGAAATATAAATGTCCTATATTGGCAAAGACAGAGGGGTGTTACCTTCTAGGATGGCCCATAGCCACCTCTAGGGTAGTGCTGGGCACATGTAAAGGTGAATGGCAATTGCATAAAAATGACTCTTTTAAATAAATATAGAGACATGTTTTGGGACAGTTTGTTTGAAAGCACATACAACAATTGACTGATATGTTATTCCTTGTCTGTTTCAAAATTTCATTTCTCTGTTGTTTTGGGGGTTGGGAAGCCAAGCTCCATTTCTAATTTGCCATAATTTCTATATGTTTTTACTGAGGTTTGCTTTGATATTGTTAGTCCTTGTTTTGGATCAGACCTTGGTTTGTGTATGACTGTAATATGTTACAACCACATAACCCTTTGAATAACTGAAGTTTTTTTTTTATTTCTCCAGAGGATAATATAAAAAATACTAATATGTGTTATATTGAAGCAGAACTTTTATTTCTGTGATATTTATCTGTAGTATCCTTTTGTGTTTTATGTCACCTAGGACTATGGCACCCATATGGCCCTTCGGCAAGGACGGTCCCAAGCCTGGCTGCAAAAGGAGGAGGGTGGTCACCCCAACATGGTGACCAGAATTGGGAACCAGGAAAAACAGGCAATAGACAGCATGGAAATTCAAACTCATTTGCTCATGCTACAGCATCCTGGGCAGCCAAGGCACCAACAATGGGGACCCAGGGTGCTGGTGAGAAGTTGGCTACTAGCAGAAAATTCATTACAATGAACTTGGAAACCAGTATCACCACTTGGAATGTTTGAATCAGCCACCACTTTGGACAAACAAAATCATTGCCAAGGAACTTATGAAATGTAAAATCTTGATCACTGCAGTGTCAGAGTTATGACTCACTGGATCTGGGACACTGACCATCCAACCACCTACAGCCAAAGAAATGATGTTGCTGTACTACTCTGGCAGTGAGAAGCAAGAGGCTGGCATTGGGTTTATGGTGGATAGCCAGGCTGTAAGAATCATAATCACTTTCCAACTAATATCGGACAACCTGACAGCACTCACCATTGATGGTACCATCAAGACCCACATTCTGTCTATCTATGCACCAAACAAGATGAGTCTGAACCTAGCCAAGGATAACTTCTACAGCCAGCTCCAATACACGCTGTATTCTATACCATGGACCAAGATGATCATCTTGGCAGAAAACTTCAACACCCACATCAGCAAGGACAGGTCCAGTTGGAAAGGAATGATGGGTAGATTTGGCTATGGGAACATGAATGATAATGGCCTGTGCCTTCTGTCCTTTGCTACATCAAGCAATCTTACTGTGGGAAATTACCATTTCCAGCATCCACGCAAACACCAGCTCACATGGCGGAACTTATCAGATGAGGACTTGACCATATTAGACTACATCCTGGTCAACTTCCACTTCTGGTCATCCCTCAAGGATATCCGTGCTATACAAGGACTTGAATGTGGCTCCAATCATTACCTTGTCCACGCTGCGGTGCAGCTTCACTTACAGCATGCAAAGCACAAGTCATCTCTGCCAGCCAGACTGGACTGGAAGCAACTGATGGCCCCTGTTCGCAAACAGGAATTCCAAATCACACTGTCAAATGGGTTTGTAGCACAGGCTCAAATGGAGGACACAGATAAGACAGAAAAGCAGATATCAAATTCCATCAATGAATGTGCCAAACCACTATGCCCACCCATCTGCCACAGAATGCAGCCGTGGGTATCTGATGAGTGCCTGGATCTCATAGCCCAATGGAAGCAGGCAAAGCTGG
Source organism: Protopterus annectens (assembly GCF_019279795.1). Taxonomy (NCBI): domain Eukaryota; kingdom Metazoa; phylum Chordata; order Ceratodontiformes; family Protopteridae; genus Protopterus; species Protopterus annectens. Next base: position 166,104,374 of record NC_056731.1, on the reverse strand, counting down.
TCAACTATGAATAATATCAGCAGCTCAATCAAGAGGTTCGCCAGAGACTGAAAGCAGAAAGGGAAGGGTATTGGAGCCAGGTGGCAGCTGACCTTGAGGAGGCAGGGAGGAGAGTACCACACCCTTTACAGAACCCTCAAATGATTTAATGGGAAGACAAAACCCACCAGGGGCAACATCAAAAAAGTGAACAAGACATTTATGTGCTCACCTTAAGAACACCTGAAATGTTGGAGGGAATGCTTTCAAGAGTTTTATAACCATGACACACCTCTTGAACCAATGGTCGATCCACCAGCCATCGATCTCCCTGAGGCCCCAATGACTGATGCAAAGCTAACAGTCAAAGAGGTGAAATCAGCAATCAGAACACTGAGAAATGGCAAGGCACAAGGAGTAGATCAGGTCACTGGGGAAGCAATCAAGGCTGGAGTTGATATCATACTCCACTGATTCCACACACTGATAAAGCTGCTATGGGTTACAGAACAGATACCATCCACATGGAAAAAGGCCATCATTGTACACATCCACAAAATGGGGGACAATAGGGAATCCAAGATCTTCCAGGGCATCAGCCTGGTCTCCATCATCAACAAAGTCTTTATGAGGATTATATAATCCAAGCTGCAGAAACACTAAGAGCAAACGAGCAGGGAAGAATAAGCCAGATTCAGACCAAACAGAGGATGTTGTGATCAAATCTTCCTCATCCATCAGTGAGGAAAGAATCCAGTGTGGACAACATACAGTTATAATCTTTATTGATTTCAAGTCTGCATTTAACTGTATCCACTAGCCTGCCCTGTGAAAGACATTGGAGACAGAGCACATGCCAAAGAAAATCATCATACTCCTTCAAATGCCATATACTGGTTCATCCAGCCAGGTGCTCATTCAGAAGGAACTGTATGAAGAGCTTACCATCCAGACTGGGGTCCATCAGGGGGAAGTGGTCTCTCCACTGCTGTTTAACACAGTGGTGGATGCCATCATGATGAGAGTACTTGAGGACAGGAGCACAATCCAGTACAATGAAACCCATTCTGTGACTGACCTGATGTTTGCCAATGACAGTGCCATTTTCATATACAGTGATGCTGAGGCCACATATATCCTCTATAACATCGACTGCACCACCAAATCATATGGCCTGTGGATAGATGTGGACAAGACCAAAGTGATGGCAACCAATGGGTAACAAGCCACTGTCCACCTCAGGGGAGTTCAGGTCAAACAAACACAAGAATTCAAGTATCTGAGTTCACTGGTCCAGGAGAAGAAGGTGGCATCAACAGCTGAAGTTCATAGCAGGACTGGATAAGCCACTCCAGCATTTGCCTCACTCAAGTGTTGTCTATGGAAGAGGACAAGCATCTCTGTCACCACCAAGATTCACCTTTTCCAGGCACTGATCCTCCTCAAGACAGACCTGAACAAGCTTGAGGTTTTCCAAATGTGATGCCTGCCCCAAATCTTGGGACTCTCACTTTGTGGCCACATTGGAAACCAGAGAATCTGAATCAGATGTGATCAACAGCCAATGATCAGTGAACAGATCCAGAACAGGAGGGTGCGCTAGTTTGGGCACATGCAGGATGGACACTGGCCACTTGCCATACAGTCTATTATGGAAAGAGCACCCCTTGAACTGGAGAGTTCACAAATCTGCACCAAAGAAGACTTGGGCTAAGCATTTTGAAGAGGATTTGAGAAGTCGGTGACTTGACCTACAGGAGGTTAGAAACACTGCCATGGACTGAACAGCATGGAAAGGCATCATGAAAGAAGTCCAGAATCCAGCGGCATGCACAGCAGCATACTGACTACTGGGTCGACAACTTCCACCAGCCACTAACTAGGGAGAAAAGAAGAAGATAGCACCCAAGTATCCCAACCCCTGCAAACCCCCCTTCAGTGACTTTGAGAAAGATGTCAATGTCCAAGCCTTTTATCTACAGGTGCCTTTCTGCTTGAGAGGGGACTTGAGGATATGTTTGGAAGAATGCGAATTTGGAACCAAATAGTGAACGTCAGTGACGTTGGGGGGCACAGCAGGACATATGATCAGATGCATCATAGGGCCACTGACATGATTTCATCGGGGCCTGGAGGAGACCAGTTGTAGTAGCCCATGGACAGCTGGATACGGGGGGGGGTCCTGCTACATAGCCACCACTGACACCAAATGAAGATTTCCTATCCACTGTCTGGGGAAAGTACACAATAGCATGTGATTGATGTTGGTGCTGCTGTTTCAGGGAGAACAACTATGTCCCAGGAGGAGCTTATATGGGTAAATTTTTAAAGATTTCTTGTATAGCAAAATATTGAAAGCAATACTTAAGTTAGTTTAATATTTTTGTTTTGGGGGGACTATTTATAGATTGATACAGTTAACAACACATTCTGATTCATTACACATGGGCTTGGGGTGGATGTATCAACCAAGTTTCAGTTAAATGTATTGTTAATGAACCTATAAAGACCCAAAATTTTCTCAGTGTTATTGTTATTGTGATGATGGTGTCCTTACATTTTTCTTAACTTCTTTCAGGATCATCCTCCATAGCAAAGTGTAGAGTCATCTGCACATGGTTAGCCAAACATTTTTATTAAAGTACTGATGAGCATTTGACAGAAATATTTATCTATCTGTATGTGTGAGGTGGGTGTCAGGATTGTGTAAGTATTGCTGTACTGTCTGTGAAGTGGCAACAGTGTTTATTACCTGTAGTAGTATAGCTAGTAATTGCTTTCCTGTGTTTGTTGTGTATTATCACACATGAAAGTCTGCTCTTCATTTTTTCCCTTAGAACTGCTCTACTTGTAATCTAAACAGTCTATTCTCTATCTGTAAAGCTCAGCACTTGTTCCTAAAGCATTTTTAAGTCAGGTAAAGCACTTCTATATTATACAAAGTACTTCACTAGCTTAAAACCCCCTTGAGTACCCACTTCCCTATAGGTCCTTTCTGACTCAGTTACACAGCAAACTTTTTCATTTCTTCTAGCATGTCAAAGGGTCAGTTGCTAGCGTCCTCTCCTGCTCAGCTGGTGAATCTGGGAATATTGAGGCAATGTTACAATTGCCTCATGTACACAGACAACCCTCTCCTCCTCCCACAAAACACAAATACATGCGAGAGATGCAACTATATAGCCAAATGGGAGGCTGAGCTCTCTCAACTCAGGACTGGCAAAACCAGACAGGAGGAGAAGGTAACCACACACACCATAAACCCAGTCTCACATAGAACTATCACAACTACAAATCAAACACATAAACACACAAAGACATACTCGGAGGCACTGATCAAAAATCTACCAAAACAGCAGAGGCCTCCAAAGCAGACACCCAAACAACTGCCACCTCATGACATAACACAAGCAACACATAGATCACAAAGTCAGTGTGCAAATCAGTCACAGCCCTTAAGGCCAAACACAATGCCAGACACACTTGTCATAGGTGACTCCATAGTCAGACACACTGACGTCCCACTCACCAGACTGAACAAGGAGAGGGTCACAGTAAGCTGCCTGTCGGGCGCTAGAATCCGCCACATAACACAAGCACTCAGGTCACTCCACAGCAAGAACAAGTATGACTCAGTCATTGTCCATGTCGGTGTGAATGACCTGAGACGTACCTCCCTGGACTACATGAAGAGACATAAAGGAGCTCTCAGATTATGTAGCCCAGGCTGGTATGACCCTGATTCTGAGCAGTATCCTACCTTCACCAAGAATGATGCCACAATACAGAGACAAAATGATCAGTTTTAATAATTGGCTTAATTTCTGGTGTCATTCTAAGGGGATCCAATGTCTGTCTGCCTGGAATTACATGCTTGACAAGCCACGCTGCTTCGCAAGGGACGGCTTGCACCTGTCACCCCTGGGTTTCTGGATATTGGCAAAGGCTCTTGCCACAACCATAGTCCGTTTTTTAGACAAGGCTCAAATTCTAAACCCACCGCCCTAGAAAACAATAATGGAAAAAACTAAGGGTGATGCTGCTCAATGCCAGAAGTCTAAATCTCAAGATGCATGCACTCGAAGCGTTCCGGCCCCAAAACCCGGACCGTACCACAAAAGGAGGGGGGTGTATCCATATTCATCAAGGATACCCACACCTCCAGGCTGGTGGCAACTCACGAAGCATCAGAGACCATTCAGGTGCAATTAACCATAGGCAAAACTGCTCTACAGTTTGTAGCATGTTACAGGCCACCCTCTCAAACTCAGGAACCCCACACAGCCTTCCTGAAGACACTGGAGAGTATAAATGTCTCTCCAAACACCATCATATTGGGTGACTTCAACTACCCAAACATAGACTGGGAACATTACTCAAGCCCCAATACCCTAGCCCAAAGGTTCCTGGAGTTCATAAACTCAAATGCTATGGAACAACTTGTCACCATTCCCACAAGAGGTGAAAATATACTAGACCTGATCATCACAAACATGGGGACAAAATGCTCCACACCGGAAGTATATTCCTCATTGGTGAGATCAGACCATAAACTAATCTCACTGGAGATCCACATCCCGCTCCCACCCCCAACAAAAAGACCACAGTGAAGAACTTCTCAAAAGCCAACTTCACACTTCTTAAGACTGGTGTGGTATCCTTCAAGGCCCCTGAGCCATTGGAAACCACAACCCACGCTGCTGAATCCCTTACAAATGCTTTCTACGAGCACCTCCAGGATTGCATGGATCAAGCAATCCCAAATAAAATCAAGACCCTTTCCACCAAAGGCAAGCACCCGATCTGGTGGACCCGAGCCATAAACAAACTTTACAACAAGAAGAGAAAGCTACTACAAGATAGAGCAAAATCCCTAAAAGGGAAGACATCTCTGATCAATACTAGTAAAAAAACTACGATCACTCATAAAATCATCCAAGGCCAACTTTGAGAGAAAAATCACCAAGGACTCAAAAGACAATCATAAGGCCTTCTTTAGCTATGTTAGAAATCTGGGTGGAAACTCCCAGATATGCTCAGAATTAGGCCAAAATGATACAAAAATCACTGAACCCACAGACATTGCAAACATACTGGCAGACAGATTCAGTGAAAATTTCTCCCCTCCCTCCCCCCAAAAGGAGAAATATCTATCCCAGCAGAGTGTGGCCTCCCAATCATCTCAAATGCCCAGGTGAGAGCTGCTCTCTCTAAAGCTAAAAACACAGCATCAATGGGACCGGATGGTGTCCCCGGCTGTGTGCTACATGAACTCAATGAGGAACTAAACCCACACATAAGGCTGCTGTTTAATCTTAACCTTACCACAGGATACGTACCCAAAGAGTGGCATACGGCAACTGTGGTCCCACTCCACAAAGGCGGTGCTTCTACGGACCCTGGTAATTACCGCCCCATAAGCTTAACAAGCCTGGTCTGCAAAGCTATGGAGAGGATCATAATGGAACTCATAAATAAAGACATAGGGGACCTACAGACATTGAATCCTACCCAATTCGGCTTTGTCAAGGGCAGATCATGCCTCTTGAACTTGGTCGACTTTTTTGAAACAGTCACCAAGGCCATTGATGAGGGTAAGGCAGTTCACACAGCCTACCTTGACCTTGCAAAAGCTTTAGACACAATACCCCACTCGGATATCATAGAAAAGCTCACCAGCTTAAATGTAAACCCATATGTCACAAGATGGGTTGCAAACTGGCTCAAGGACAGAACCCACAGGGTTAGAGTTGCTGGTGCCATGCAGACTCCAAGCCGGTCACAAGCGGTGTCCCACAGGGCTCAGTCCTGGGCCCCCTCTTGTTCGGCATCTACTTTTCAGAAGTGCAGGCAAACATAGGAGGATTGTGGCTGACAGTTTGCAGATGACTGCAAACTGGGCGCCATAGTTGAAAATCCATCAGACACAGATATCCTTCAGAGAGGTCTCATAGAAACAGATAACTGGTGCCAGAGCCATGGCCTTAAGCTAAATGCCAAAAAATGTATAGTCATACCCTTTGGTAAAAACAAGGTAACCCCAAGTTACCACATAGGTGGCAATCCATTAAGCACAGAAAAGGTTATCAGGGACCTGGGGACCCAAGTTGACAGTAACCTTTCTTTTGACACTCACATTGCCAAAGTGGTTAGGAGGACCTTCTACATTGCCCACCTGATTATGAAGGGATTCACATCCAGATCAAGGGAGGTCATTGTTCCCCTGTACTCTTCACTTATCAGACCAATGATTGAGTACAATGCCCCATTCGAATGTATCTTACCCGACACCTGCAGCAATTGGAAAGACCCCAAAAGTTCCTCACCAAAAGGATAAAGGGGCTCAAAAATATGCCATATGCTGCCCAACTGAAGAAACTCCAGCTCTATTCAGTCGCATACCGTCTGCTCAGAGGTGACCTGTGCCTGACATACAAGGCCATGTCCAACCCGGAATTAATGGACATGCTCCACCTCAAAAAATCCAAATCCACCAGAGCCACAAGAGCAAGAGACTTAAACCTCAACACGGAGGTTTAAGTCTCACCTTGCTGGCTCTGTTCAAGAGGAATCTTGACCGGTGGACATGGACAATGACTGAGTCATACTTGTTCTTGCTGTGGAGTGACCTGAGTGCTTGTGTTATGTGGTGGAGGGACAGATTCATCACCCAGAGACACCCTATGCTGTGGAACAGAATCCCGGTCCATGTGAGACAGAGCACCTTGCTGGCTCTGTTCAAGAGGAATCTTGACCGGTGGATGGGAGATCATAGGTTTACCCCGGGGATCATCTCTGTATCACTGCTGGACAGAGGCATGGCAAACTAATCAGTATAGTATTCTTCAACCTAAGGGGTGGTGAAAGCCACACAACTCTGGCTAGGCTTACAAATGCCCTAGGGCAGATAGCCTAGTATGAACCTATGATCCTAACAGTGGAAGTGTAGGACTCTTGCCACCTGAAGTCAGAGTACTGTCAGACTCTGATGATGATGGTGGCCAAACACAGGCGCAGTTGGAGGGTGCAGAGGTTGAATCTAACACTGAGGTTGACATTCAGTCATCCCCTGTAATTCCATTGGACACATACAGTAGGCCTATGCAAACCCATTCCAGTGAGCCCTCAGATATTGGACAGGTGGAGGGTGAGACACTTGATCCGAGTATTATGGCTACTGGGGCTTCACTGCCTCTGGCTGTAGCCAAAGTGTGGGTGATGTGCCATGCAGGAGTGTTGTTAGGTGTGCTCAAAAGAGGCCTGCTGTCCATCCTCCACCTAATACTAGTGTGTCTTTCCATGCCACTCGACTTATGTTTAGGGTCGTCATGGAAGGGGTGGACATATTCCAATGGGGCAGCAAAGGAAATGTTTAGAGTTGTTGATGTGGCACAGGCTGACATGCGTGACTGCCTCCACTGTGTTGCTGATTCAATAGATCAGATGAATGACATGTTGGAACGGGTGGTCTCTGTGATGGAACACCTGCTGGGAGGGGAACAGCATCCACGCAGACATAGGTTTGCACATCATCTGATGTTAGCCAATGTGGCCGTGAGCAATCACGCTCCTGTAGTGCACTACACTGACTGTTCCATCAGTGGTTGAGGTGTCTACACCCAGAAATGGTATGTCATAGGGTTGTGGCCCTGGGCATACTTGTGAAAAGATCTCGTCCAGCAGACATCAGTCACATTCATTTCAGTAGGAGTGCATCTGACCATGGGCATGGATGTGCTAGTGCAACTCCTGACACAGCCAGTTCTCAAGTTTGGGAATGACAACACTGTCACCTCTACCATGCATGACTCACACCTGTCTGACATACCTGGACTTAGAGCTAGCATGGAGGTTGGCTATGTTCTTGCAAACCTCACCCACCAATTTCACCTGAAGTGCCCATGCAGACTCACACACACATAACAGCTGCATGGGTCAGTCATGAGGCTTATAGCTCATCCTGTCTCAGTGGCCATTTGATACTTTATCCAAATGTCTGCCTGTTTCTCTTTCTTACTCACATGCACTCACTACCTTTTGTGTCAGCCTAGGCCTCCTGCACCCCGCCAACACCCTGTACAAATGATGATAACTGTGCCATATCCCTGTTTTCTGTCTTTTGGATTCAGGGATACACAAGTCTTTTGTCTGATGCTCAGGGTGCATAGCTGACTTAGTGATTAGCATATCTGTGTTTGTAATGCTCTTTTCTAAATTGTACTGCTTTCTTACAGGATTTTGTAATGCGTATATTCCTCCCAACTTCTTAGACCAACAAAGCTGGTCCAAACCATACATAAATGTATGACAAATGCCCAACAATGGTGAGTGTTTTAAACACTGTGGTCTTACAGACTCCGACAGTTGATAGAATAACATGTTTTGCTATTACTGGTTGTATGTTTTTTGTGAGGGATATGAAGTCTGAAACTTATATGTGTGTCATTATTTTCTAACTTCACCCCTTAATGATTCACCAGTACAAACATATGAGGCCAAACTGTGGGCATTCAGTGAAAATCTATACATTTTAGATGTATGAATGTGTGATTCTTTGATACCTGAGGCCTATTAGTTGACAGAGAACATGTATTCAAATAAGTCACTGCTATCACATCTTGATGTAATTGCTGTACAAATCACCCACCTTATACTTACTTACATTACCAAGTAACAGTATGCAAGGTTATGCCATTCCTTCTACTTTTAGACATTTATTTTTTTTTTATTTTAGGTGCAACACTCACCTTGGAAACCCAGCGGTAGTAAGAGTTTTAGTTCAGGGCTGACACTGGCTGATGCTAGCACTACACTGCCATTACTTGGTTAAGTAAAGGTTGTGAATGTTGCCTGGCATCAATGTGACTGTATGTATGCATGATGAAGGTTTTAGCCCCTTAGGGGGTAAGCGTGTGTGCTATCCATTGCCTCTTGGCCAGTGCGAAGGCATATTGTGCACTCCTCCATCTGCCTACACCCACAGCAGCTGCTGGATCCCCCTCCGACTCCTCACCTGCATGTGGATGTGATTACCTTACTAGCGGTGGTAGGATGCTTGGCTCTTCCCCTTCCTGTTCATGCTGAAGCTGTTTTCTCAGGATAATTTTTTGAAGCATCGCACAGACAGTAAATATTTCAGCACATGTATGGAATTATACTGCAGGACTTCCCCAGATGTATCTAGGCATTGGAACCACAACTTCAGAAGCCAAACCACATGCTCTGTGATATTTCTTATTCAGGCATGTGCCTTATCATAGCATTCTTCAGTCAGTGTGTGTGTACATTTCTGATGGTTGTCATCAGCCACGGTTCTAGTGCATAACCTGTATCCCTCAGTAAATTACCCTGTGGGATAACCCTCCCCCCAGTAAATATCTCATACAGTTGAGAGCTGTGCCAGATATATGAGTTGTGGTAACTACCTGGGTTGCTAGCACATGCATTCAGGATGATTCCCTTAGCATTACACATGACGTGGCAGTTAATGGAGTGGTAGTCTTTTCTATTTATGAAAACCCTTCCCTTTTCCCAGGTTGTGCTTTGATTTCTACATGTGTACAGTCTATGGCACCCAGGACTTCAGGGTAATGTGCTACAGGGAAGAGCTCCTGCATAGTTCTGTATCTGTCCTAAGGTGTATGGGGAAAATATGTGTACTCACTAGCATGTTGTAGCATAGCAGTCAGGAATTGATGGAGGATCCTGAATGCTGATGCCTGTGACACCCCCAGCATGTTCTCCGTTGGTCTGTGGAAGGTTCCTGTAGTGAAAATTCTAAGTGCTACACATACCTTAATCTCCAATGGGATTAGTTCCCCTCAGTTTGCCCTTGCTCTTCAGTTGAGGACGACAGAAGTTGCAGTGTTCCTGTAATGTGCCTCTATCCACCCTGTAGCGCTCTACAATTTCCACTTCATGCAGATTGCGAAAAGTTAAACTGAGTCTAAACACCCTTCTTGGCCATGGTCTAGTAGCAACAGCAGACTTGTGCCTGCTGCACATGCACATGAATAAGAGCAACAGCAGCCCCTAACATTCTTTCCATGTAGCCTAGTTTCCATGGCTGTATTCCAATAGGTTTTAGAATTCACAGGGAAAACCAGAACTGAGTCTACACGGTTGTTTTATAGCTTGTTGAAGAGCTCCTCCATTTTGGATTGGTTAATTAGCATACAATTCAGCTGCTTATGCTATAATTAGCATGCCATGATGTTTACCATGTTTGCACGGCTCTACATGCTGTGTAGAGATGCTTACTGAATTCAAAACAGTGTGCTATCGTGTGCACAGTTTCAGCGGACCATGTAGGCCCTAATGAATCTGCCCCAGTGTTTATAATGATTGAATATGCACCCTTAAGTATTACAGAAGTATCTTTGGCAGGTGATGATATTCCTGAATAGAAGCCAATAAGACTAACAAAGTAATTTTTGAAAGCTTCTACAGTTTCCTTAAGTTTAGTCTTAACTTCATTTATTATAGATTCTATTGGTTGTTTGGTTTGAGTTGCTGAATTAATGCAAGTCAAATATAGTTTATTATTCTGTCTGTTGCTCAGCAATAAAGTTTCCAATATTCTATTGCATGTTTTTTCATGATTACAGGGAGTAAGATTAAGATAATTCCACTCACAATGAATGAGGATGTACATTGAAACTTCCTTTAAAAAGCCTTGTTAATAGTGCTGAAATTTGTGATTATTTCAGTTGAGATACTAATATAATAGTTATCCTTAGTTTATCAATGTCATTTCACTTTCTACGTGCTAATTTAAACATGGAAACTATCAGAAGTAAAACTTTCTTTGTGTTATCCTTAGCTATATGCTTAACAGAATTTACCACAGCCTTAAGTGCAATATCTATTTTACAGTTGTCTGATTCAGTTACTGTTGCATTATCTGCACCTCTGTCAAGCACTGTGTCTGGAATATTCAGTTGACCTCTTAAAACTCATCTTTTTATTTTTTGTATTTTCCATATAGCTGAGCTGCTCTCTCTTCCTTGTCAGAGATATGTCTTCTATGTCTTTTATTTGTATCCCTAGGAGCAATAATGACCTTGGGATACAGTTCTGGTTGATTTGGTATGCAGGCTGGAGATTTGGAAACAAAATGTTCAGCAGTTTAGAAACTACTTATCTATTCCTTTTGGTAAAGATTAACTTGGTTGTTTTTATGTACCACATCTGAATGAAGATTAACAAATTCCATCTCAGTTACATCTTTTATGATATTGTTGAGAGACTTTGAGAAGATTCAGCTTCAAGATCTGTGGCATCAGAGAAGCTATGGTTTAACTGTTATGCATTTACCTTTAGATATGATGATTTATCAATTTTGCATGATTACGTCTGTTAATCTTCTTTATACACGAACAATTGCCCTTGTATTTTCTTTTTACCCAAGTTCTTATTTGTTGAATAGTGAGTAGAAATTTAACCGTTTGCAATTCTTTTATTTTTATTAACTTTAACTACCTTCTTTTTGCATAATGTTCTTTTCTTTTGATTAAAATTTGTGTTTTGAGTGTTTTGCTCGGACAACTCTGAACAGTAGGTTGATCTTTTAGATCACCTTTCCATGATTTTACAAATAAGGCTATCCTGCAGAATCATTAACATAGTTTACACTTCGCACTGGAGATAACATGATTGGCCTTATGTGCACAATGAGCAGCCTCAACCTGAGCCCAGAACATAGGCTTACAACCATACTGAGGTAAAGCAGAGCTTGTGTACACAATGTAAATAAATGAGTCTACACAAACCATGACTGTGCGAGCATGGCACAACAGATAGGTCTATTAGGAAGACAGAAAAGGAAGGGAAAGCCTAACAAAATGTGAACAACGAAGATTGATACAGTTGTACACTGCAATAAATTTAGTAAGGAACATGTCGTAACTTCACTGGGATTCTCATGTAAATTATGAAAGACAACACAATCAGTAAATGTTCAGAAGGAAAAATGTATTGTTTATAAAGATGTGCAAGTAAAAGTTTACAACTTCCCAAGGCTTACATGTATCAAAATACCAATGCAGGAGTAATGGAAAAGTACATATATAATATGTGGACAAACTGAGGAAATTAAGGAACACCTGGACATACTGTCAAAACAAGTGCTGATAGTGGATACAATAACAATCGTGACAGTAGCATGCACATTGTGAAGGGTAGAAAGCAATACAGAGAACATATCCAAATCATTATGTAGTGCAATCCACAGGCATATGCTACAGGAACAGGACTGTCATGTTAAAAAGAAAATAAAACAAATTATGCTGCACTAAAAATTGTTACAGATTTGTAAAATATAACAGATTAGATATATGTACACGGGGATGTGGGACATGTCAGGAAAACTTTAATAGGATAGAAATCTTGCCAGACACAAATCATATGGCAGCAGTCCATTAATAACAAATGTCTGTGTGTATGTAGGTCAGTGTATGCCTATGGTATGTCCATGGACATGATTAGAAGTGTGACAGCAAGACCACTTATGACAGTTACTTCCAAGGAGAAGTCATCACAACACAAGTGTGCCTGATGTCATTATTGTGTAAGGACAACTGCTGCATGCACTGTTTCAAACTATTATATGACTTGAGTGGAGTGGAAATGTGTACCTATGTAAGCATCATATTATACATGTAATACCTGCTGCTGCCACACATACACAATTAACACATGACAAATTATACTTGTGAAGGATTTTAATATCATGTTGGAAAACGTCTACTGTAAACATTGTGTGCAAATCCTAATACCTGGAACATAACATGCAACATATCTCACAGTCAGTTGCAACATCACCTTCAGGGTCTTAGTAAGGTGTGAAAAGTTGTACAGTTTACACACAAGAGTTGTAGACTGGCCTATAACACAGTTGGTATCCTCCACACACCAGCCACTACCTCCACTCTGTGGCAGTCGGCCAAGCCATGCTGCCAGAAGCAGTTTCTCGGCAGATGTTTCCATAAAATGAGAAATGACAATAATTAGTCCCAATTGTTGATTACTTATGTTGTCTTGTGCTAGTGATCATGCAACGGGAAATGCAATACATACACCATTATACTGGGCATACTCATAAGGAAGTATAGCAATTACTGGATGAACACCATCTACCCATCCAAAATAAAATATCAAAATATCATGCCACACGTCTTGTAACACTCTGTGACCCCTATGTAGCATGTCAGACACCAAGATCTGTTGAATAAGCCTTTCTTGCCTATTACCACTGTATTGTGAACAAAATAGTAAAAAGCACACACTACTGGATTTGAACATATGCAAAGAACATCAAGTTCCTTTTGGGCTGTGCACTAACTGATGATACCACACAAGAAATTATATCTCAATTGTCAGAAAGATAACGTGATCATTATGCTTCAAAGCATATGGCTTCTATAAAAGGGAGTGCAAAAGTTAGCATTTCTATCTCCAATCGTAAACGTTTCCAATAAGTGAAATTATAAACATCAGTATGCTAGAAGAGGCCAGCCCTGCCTGATAGCATTCCCTTATAGACTCACCTTGCCAGAGTTGAGCATCTGCTTATCTGAGATCATAGTCTATATAACTGTGTATGAATCACTGAACCACAGAAGAAATCATATTGTGTTATAAAGCACACACTTGAAAAGAATGCATCAGTATTGTGTTTCAATGGTTACAGATCCCCTAAAATGTAGTTCGAGGACTTAAAATCCTTTAGCCATGTCAGTGTTCTCACAAGTGTGGTTCATCCATACCACCATCTGATGATTAAGGAACTCCTGTCTGTATTGTCCTACATATATATATATATATATATATATATATATATATATATATATACATACGCTCATGTATATACAGTACCTATATACTGCCAGATTAGAGACCCTGTCTATCAAGGTCCACACACTACAGTATTGTATATTAAACACTGATGCCACAGAAGAAGCCATAAGGTGTCAGAAAGCATACATCTGAGTGATGGCTTCAGTGTTTTGTTTTGATACTTATGTCTCGCCTAAAAAGGAGTTGGGAGTATCAAGGTGTTACCCCTAGAAAGAATTATCCACATCACATTCATTGATTGAGCATGCTGTTACACAACCACAGTAATCAGGCACTACTGGAACTTAAGCCTCCATGCTGTAGAACCATGTATTAGCTGATCACATCACAGGAGAAGTCTTACTACAGGAGAAATAGACAGCACACATTTGAAGGGATACCTTTATCATTATGTGGCAAGACATATGTTTGACCTAAAAGAGAGTATAAGAATTAGAGGGGTCTATATTAGAACATCGAAGTTTCAAAACTTCAAATGTTCTAATATCGTACCCTATTCAGCGAAAGCATTGAAACATACAGAACAGCGAATTTTTTCCTAGGGAAAAATATTCTCTGTTCCAAAATACATACACACAACACAAGCACACCAAACAAACAGCAATCCACATACATACACCTAAAATCTTAAACCTAACCCTACACTAAACTATACACATACCACTAACTATCCATTTACCTTAACCTAAACCCTAACCCTAAGGTCTGTCACTGTCGCACACTCACCTCACCCACGTCCTAACCCTAACTCACCTACCCCACCCTAACCCTCATGTCCACACAATTGCACACTTACCTGACCCACGCCCTAACCCTAACTCACCTAACCCACCCTAACCCTCACATCCACACAATCGCACACATACCTAACCCACACCCTAACCCTAACTAACCTAACCCACACTTCCAATCCAGCTGGCACAGCTCTCAACTTCTAATCCACTCAATCGCACACTTACCTGAACCCAACCCGTAACTTTCCACCACAGCACTAAAAATACCAAAGCAACAGAAATGGACAACCGAATTCTTTCCCTAGGAAAAAAATTGGTTTTCTGTTGCTTCGATATTTTCAACTTTCGCTGAATAGGGTTCGATATTAGAACATTCAAAGTTTTGAAACTCTGATGTTCTAATATGGACCTGAATTAGAGGAATCATCTCCCTGTGCAAATATTACCACTAAGTAGAAGTGAACACATCAGGTCTGTTGCATAAGCCAGTACTATCTTGTAGTATATTGAGACACTATTTAAACATTGCTGGATTCAAACACCTGCCTATCTAAGTCTACACTCTATAAGACTGTGTACTCACTGCTCATACCACAACAGAAGTCTTACTACCAGAGTCACACAGCACACATCTGTGGGGGTGGCTTCATCACTGCGTTGCAAGGAATATATCTGACCTAAACTGGAATACAAGAGGTGGCGGAACCCTCTCCCTGCATAAATGTTACCCCTAAGTGAAAGTGTACTCATTAGATCTGTTGTATAAGCTATTCCTATCTGTCACTGTAATCAGACACACTCATTCTAGTTAGACATTGCTGAATTCAAACACCTGCTTATCTCAGTGCATAGTCACCATATGTATTAGCCATTCGAGACACGGGAGAAGTTTTACTACAAGAGTAAGACAGCACACATTTGAAGGGATGATTTCATCACTGTGTTGCAAGTGGTAAGGTTGACTTATAAGGAGAGTACAAGAGTTTAGAACCCAAGAGGAAGTGTACACACAACATCTGTTTGATAAGCCAGTCCTACTTGTTAGTATTTGCTGAAACACTCATACAAGTTACAGTTGCTGAATACAAATACCTAAGTCCACATTCTAAAGAATTGTATTAATTGCTTACACCACAGAAAAGGTCTTATAACAGATTTCAGACAACACATGTCTGTAGTGTACCTGCCATGTCTTCTCCAAGATCTCTGGAAAAATGTCAAGTAATTGGTACTCAAATCAGATCTTGCATGCATCAACCTGTGTGCAATGACAGACAAGCTAAACAACTGCATTTGTGTGACAAAAAACAACCCAAAACACAGAAATCGGCTAGAATTAAATATGTGTATTAAATTTTCAATGTCCAGTTCAGATGAGAAACATGGCAGTAAGACTTGGCCATGTGCTGGTCAGTATATATGCAAATATACTACAGCAACTCCAGAAAATGCTGGTCAGTGTTGATATCTCAGTTACATTTCAAATGATATATTACCACCATTGGGCATGTACTCTGGATGGTTGACAGCATACATATCATGAACATTGTCACAAACAATTGTAACATTAAAATCTCCATGATGCTGCTATTCAGTGCTAACCTTATGTAAATTTTGTTCAAATATTGCACAATGCCTTCATGGCAGATAAAAGTTAATAACTTCTGAACACTGTATAGTACTGTTAATACTGTTAATACCATATGGAAAGATTCCAGTGATGTAAGTCTAGGTCTACAGTTTTGTACATTTGTGGATATATACCAATTCTGATAACCCTGTAAGTGTTGCAACATTCTGTGTCCCTTTATTGGAGTAATGATTTTAGGCAAATATATTTTTCTGTTGAAATTTTGTCATAGAATTTGTTTTGTAATATATTCAGTGCTAACTGCAGTATGTCAAAACTGAGCTAATTAATAGGGTATTGCAGCACAGTTCATACAATTTGCATTTGGGGTCATTAAAAAAATAATTCAGTAAACTAATGTTCCAACATGTTTTGAAAACTGTGTTGCTGTGCTCTTCATATTTCCCTAATTCACTGATACAGTTCTAATCTTTCTGCCTCATACTATTGCACATGTAGTATTTATTTCACTGCATGCACACAGAAGTGTGTTTTTACTATAATCATTGAGATAACAATATAGGTGACAAAGGACATATTGTCTGCATTCAGTAATGTCCAAACTACTGTCATGTAAACGATGAAGCCAAAAACTGAAAATGAATTCATAAATCAGTGTGAGGATTTCTCAACTTTGTTGACTCAGTCAAGTAAAATATTTACAGGAATGATCTCTACTTTCACAGAGATTGCACCCTCACACGATTTGAACCCTGCACCTATGCCATTGCAATGAAACATTGACATGATGAACATGTTTTGCCACCTAAACATTCACATACAAAATCAGAGAACATCAGGCATACGCACTTAGTAGTGCACTTGTGAAATGCCCAGTTACTCTGCATTATACCCATGTTGGCACATTCCTGTCAGAAGTGAGGATGGTAAAGCATGAGCTGTTACAACCAACTCTGCCAGAGAAGAGTTTCTGAATTCAGTTTTTGTGCTTTACTTCATTGTATTACCTTTGTACCATGAATGGAATGCATTTTGATTTCAGTATGAATCCATCTTGCTAAGCTGTGTATATGCTATGAAGTACACTTTATCACAGGCACCTAACCTTCTTACAAAATGTTAACTAAAGTGCTTAAGGTTCATTCTTAACTGAGGAAATATAACTTAAATGTTCTCAGCAAAGCATTTTTCTCTGACACTGCCTCTGTAAGTGTACTTCTAATTAGCACTGATAATAAACAAGTAACTGAACGAGCAAAACTGCTAATGGCTCATACTTGGAAGGTATCACCTTGCAAAAAGTCTTAATACTTGCCCATGTATTGTTCAAGTGTGTGCATGTCATTGTGTAGGAACCAATACCATGGTTACCTGCCTGGCACATTGAGTAGACTAAGTGGTTCAGGAATGATATTGAGGTGAGACCTAAGTAACATGTTCAACATTGACATGGGTGGGAATGTTAATCTACGTGATATAAGAAGGACCTCGGAGCTATGGAACTTTCATCATGCTAGGAAAGACAGCTTGGTTTTCCAAGTGCTACCAGACAAACTTTCTGGCAAAACAAATGTTGATTTACAACACTTTTAGGATACCTGTCTGAAATCCTTCAAGGTAAGTAACCTTCTTTAAAGTACTGCTTCAAAGTTAGATTTTGGATCATTTTTTTTGTAGTGACTGCTAACTTGGCAAAGCTGTGTTTTTGAAATGAACACACAAAATGTTTGCTAGTTATCCTTTACTTTTATATCATGTGTGTCTGGCAATATCATTAGTATGTTCAGACATGTCAGACATGTAGCAGCTTATGTGGGTTATTGTCACATTAAGCAGCTGTTCCCTGCTTATGCTGTTCTACCTGCCTAGTAGTTGTATGTATTCTTCTAAGTACATGAAATTGGTTTGTTCACATCTGCAGTCATAAGTTTTATCTTTTTGTGGGTGTGTGTAAATGGGGATATTACTGGGCTTCCATTGATATTTTCAGAACTGTTTTGTATGATTATAATATATGCCTACATAATGAATATTTGCTCCCCAGAAGCAGATCAGCCTGTAAACCACCCCCCACCCTTGGTGTGTTGTTTGGTCTGATATAATTTTTTTTATCAAGGAGGTTCCTTATCTGACCCCCTCCCCATTCTGTGTCTGCTGGCACTGCTTGTGCTGCTGGGAACTGTGGTCCCAGAGGTGGGGTGCTGGTGCCCTACTGCAACTGCTTCCTAAGTATAATGTTATGTAAGATGGCACAAACAGTTAGTCAGTATTTTGGCAGGGGTGACAGGGTAATATTGCAGGGTACCGCCAGATGTATCTAGATAGCTGAACTGTGATTTCAGCAGCACAAATACATGTTCGATTATATTTCTAGTTTGTGCATATGCAATGTTGTAACATTGTTTAGTGGGTCATGTGGGTTTCTCATAAGAATCATTAGCCAAAGTTCTAGTGTATATCCTGCATCCCTCACTAGATGTCCTAGTGGGAAGTTGCCTTAGGTACAAGTCACAGGTGTGCCATACGTGGGAGTTATGTAAACTGCCAGGGTGACCTGCACACACATTACAGATGATATTTTGTGCATTACAAACCACCTGACAGTTGATGGAGTGATAGCCGTTTGTTTTCACATACCTCCTTCCCAGTACACTAGGTATGACTTTTGTTTCAATGTAGTTGCAGTCTATGACCCCCAATACCTAAGAGAATTGGGTTATGGCACAGAAATTTTGCACAGTGGTAGCTTTCTCCTCTTGGGTATGTGGAAACCAGATATGCTGCTCCACATGCTGCAGCATTGCATTGAGGAACTGGTGGGGTATTCTTGAGATAGAGGCCTGCAAAACACCCACTGTGTCCTCTGTAGGTCACTGAAAATGTCCTCTAGCTTGTATAAGTAACGATACATATACCTTTGTTTCCACTGGGATGGGTCCTCCATGACTAACAAAGGATCTCAGGTGGGGACAACAAATGACCACTATATACTGCATAGCATCTCTGTCCACCATGTAGTGCCCTAATATTTCAGTATCATGTAGTCCATGGAAGGTCAAACATGGTCTGAGCATGCTACACCTTCTAGGCTGAGACCTGGCAGCAGTAACAACACCTTGTATGAGAGCCTGTTGCACACACACAGATTTATAACGGCTGCAGCAACTCCTAACATTCTTTAAAGTTCTCTTATGGCTGTATTCCAACATATGCTGGAATTCTGAGCTAAACTAAGAATGATGTACTCGCTCTCATTTTATACATTTATGAATCCACCATGATTTTTTGGTTCATTAGCATATAGCCCATACTGATTATACTGTTATTAGCATATTTGACTGCTAATTCTTGTTTTACAACCAACCACGAACTATACTGCTGTTTCCTGAATCGCAAACTCTTTCCTCATCGCTGCTTGTCATGCACAGAAGCTTAGCTTGATGAGCAGCCATTCATGAATCTGGGCTTACAATGCGTAAGGATTTCCCATTTATATAATTGCATTCAACCCCCTCATCACCCCTTTTTGCTTCTAATATTGTACTCAGTTCTTCTAATCTGATGCAGTTTGGTCTTGATTCTATTTAAATTACACATAACATTTTATATACTATATCAAGTGTCTGTATTTCATTAAATCTTCTAGGATATGAGGATTGTGTGTCTGTGCTTATAATTATAAAGGAACAGTAAGGACTCAAATTATAACATACATTTAAAAGTAATCACTCCTTAACTCTGAAATTTAGGAAGTAATAATGTTAAAAATATCTTATTAATATAGAAGTACTATGCTAGTCACAGCCTATATTAGCCCTAAATGCTTGTAGTAGGAATGACTGCAGAAATCATCTCAATCAGGGAGCAGGTCTTTCACTTTGAATACAAACTTTGTATACTGCACAATGTCACCTGTGGTAATCAATGGAGACAGAAATATGATAAATATTTGTGTAATTGCAGTCCTCAGACTATTCAGTGAATAAGTCTTAAGTATGACAACACAGCCCGATGCTTTGACTGTATTATAGACATTCAGGAAATGACTGCAGAGGACAAATTGCTGTACATTATATAGTGTCACCTGTGGTGATCAACAGAAGCGATAATATTATGATTGCTTGTACAACTGTAATCATTAGTATCCTTCATTACAACAACACATCACATGTTTTAATAGTAGTACTGAAAATAAGGAAATGATTGCTGAAGTCAGTTTGCTAAGTCTCCAGCTAAAAATAAAACTTTGCAACACATAGTTAGGAGGGTGGCCTAATGGTTAAGGTGTCTGCCTTACAAACACAAGGTGCAGGGTTTGAGTCTCACAAGGGATAACTGGCTAGGCTTAAAATGGCTCGCAAGGGCAGTTAGCTTAGTACTAACATATGTGAATGTGAATGTGACAATGTCACCTATAGTAAACAAATAAAATATTATGAATCCTTGTACAATTCTACTGCCAAGACAATTTAGTGAACAAGCCACAACTCAGAAAACAAAGAATATAAAGCTACTGAAAGTATTAAGTGATAAATTCAAATTACAACTTACTGCAGTATCTGTGATGGAATTAAAGCTGCATTATTTTACCTTTCAATGTTCCTAGAATGAGTACAATAGCACATTAAACAAACCTTAGCAAATACAGTATAAAATTAATAAGGAAGAAAACCAAGTTATAAAACTAAGTTATTATCAGATAAAACAGTATTAGTTGAGAAGACTGGTAAAAGTGTGTCAGAACAGTGATAACAAAATGAAACAAATCTGTGTACAATATCAGTGCAACAAGCAGTGGAAAATAAAGCACAACTTTGTTGGTTTAGAAGATGTAGTGACACAATTCAACCTATGTCAGCACTCAGACAAAATACAAAAAAAAACTAACTGTAAATTAAATGACTTCTAATATATTTGTAGTTAGTGGATGACTGTTATTGAAAATGGAGTTCACGGAAACATGCAAAGAATGTGTCTTCACATAACCACAAGCATCCTCTCTCCTTACATCTGCTAGAAGAGGTACATCTTTTATAACACACTACAAACTTTGATTGGACAGAAATCCTTCTTCTAAAGAACACCAGGCCACCACAAAACATGCAGGATATGTTCCCAGTCTTTAAAAAGAAACAGTGTACAAATAGGATTAGTCTAGATAAAATAACTTTAGCTTACAGATTTAGGAGACTCTCTCTTTCTGATACCTTCCCTGTGCAAGGAATAAAGACACCCTGTTGATGTTTCAAGTGGTTGATTCAGTTAAGTAGGTAAATGGGTGAGTGTTAAACATTCATCCATCTACCTACTTAACTGAATAAACTACTGGAAATGTCCACAAGGTGCCTTTGTTCATTGCACAGGGAGGGTATCAGAGAGAGAGAGACAGAGAGAGAGAGTCTCCTAGATCTGCTAGCTAAAGTGATTTTATCTGGACTAATCCTTCGTACTCTGTTTCTTGTTGGTCCTGTCACCCTTTGGGTCACAGGTGGGATACCAGACCTGACTTGAGCTTTCTGGATTACCTCTGTAGTCTTTAAAAAGAATGGGGGAAAGCATATAAACGAAAAATAAAATGTGTTGCCTGTGAATCGTGAAAAGGACACAAGGACAAAATGAAACAAAAGAAATAACACCAAATGTTTGCCACAACACTGTATCCTGGCATCCACTCCACAAGCTATGCCTTTTAAATTTCACTGGAAACTGATTAGACAAAACACCTTTCTGTTTTATAAAGAACAATAGTCCACCAAAAAAATGCAGAATGCATTCCCTGCATCTTTAAAAAGAAGGGGGAGAGCACACAATGGAGATAAAACACAGTGTTCCTCTGAATCATGATAAGAAGAGAAACAAAAAATCAGTTTGGTTATGAGAAACAGTATCATACTGAGATTATAGACTGGAAAACTGCAGTGTATGTGTACAAAAAATGATGGTATACTAATATAATGGGTACTAGGTACAGAATACATCCATGGAAAGTAGAAAAAGGTAAAGGTGAAAAAAAGTATCCAGCTAATGCAAAAAAAATCTAATCTTTATATGAAAATAAAGAGTTTTATAGAGGTAATCTTTGGCAAAATTCTCTGATAAGGAAGCTATGAAATATAAAACATATTGAATAAGTTGTGTCATGTATGTTATGAAGAAGAAAGAATGTCACATGCCTTCACAGAATGTAAAAGAGTACTGTGGCAAAATGTCATATGCACTCTTGATATGTCTGCATTTGTATTTGGACATTACAGAGACAGAGATATGAAAAAATAATGAAGTGGTTATTGTAGATAAGTTGATTTTCATATGACCTGACATATACAGAAAGTAAGATGCACTGAAGTCTTGTATAACAAAAAGCAGGAATTGAAAATTATACTGAATGTCATAAAATGATGGTTGCAGATTAAAGGTTGTAGAGAGTAAATTATTATAAGACTGTACAAACACAGTGTACTGTGCTGATGCTATGTAATTCTGCATATATTTTGTATTTATTGTGCATACTTCAAGTATTATAAATAATAATAAACATGTCTACCTATTTCATTAAGTATCTTGGGATCTTTTACATCCATCTCAGCTACCATCAACTTAGTTAAACAGAAGTATGAGGTCTGAATGCAGAAATGATAAAATCAGCAAAATGAGAGAAGTATTGCTGGGACTGAATTCATCCTCAAGTCTTGGCGAGTATATTCACAAGGTGGATCCTGTTTTTCACAAAATCTCACCAAGACCACACTGATATATAGGCTGTATTTTATATAGCATATATCATGGACAGAAGTAGGTTAAAAAAATAAAGAAGATAGCTGGGTGCACAAGTCCCAGGATAAAAACTGCTCAATCTTGGTAGGCGCACTGGTACCAGGACTAGAAAAAAATGACAGTGTAGAATCCTCAAGACATGTAAATATTCCTACAGTGGGGCTAGGCCAAGCCCAGGGGGAGGACTGCCCCCCTGTTGTAGAAGGAAGTAGCAGTGTACAAAAATCACAAAAACTAATAGGCCAAAAAAAAAGAGCCAAACAGATGACAGAGTGGATAACTGAGGATAAGAAATAAATTATGTATTGCTACTATTATGCAAGAAGCCCAGAATTTCCAGACAGAAGATATACAAAAATGAGAGAAATTAGAGGAAAGAAAAATACTTCCAAAAGAAAAACTATCAGAAGCTCCAAATAAAAAATGTTGTTCATTAATACAACAGATCCATGAAAAACACTATATAGACCAAGAACCTTGTGCTGTTTGAAAAAAGAAGCAGCTGAGGAAGTGTGAAAATTTAAAGAGCAAAATTTAGAGACATTTGAATGGTATAAAAAAGAAATATGGACATGGGAAAGAGAGAGAGATCTGACATGGTGCAATATTTATGCATAGGAGAAAGCCAAATTAACACAAAAAGGCAGCCCCAAAGATATTTGAAGTGAACAATAGGCAAAGGTATCCAGATATGGAAAATGTCATGATAAAAAAAAAAAATAAGATCACAAAGAGGGAATGTAGAGCAGAAGATTTGTCAAGTAGAAGTTAAAAAATAGAAGCTGAAGTTATGGAATATTTGAGAAGTGAAGGATTCGGTATAGAAAGTCTAACACAAGTCATATTACAGCATGATGGAACAACTACTCCTCAAAGTAAAGAGAAACAAGAGGAGCAGGAGACATCTGAAGAAGAAATATGGATATGGGAGAGAAAAAGATTTAATATGGTGCAATATTTATGGAAAGGAAAAGGCAAAACTAATCAATGCAAAAAGAGCATCACCAAAGATATTTGAAGAGAAATACAGGCAAAGACATCTGGATAGGAAAATTGTACAATACAGAAAATAAGAAAACAAAGAGGAAAAGTAGAAAAGTGAATTAGTAATGGAGAAGTTAAAAAAATAGGAACTGTGGTTATTTATTACCTGCAAAGTGAAGGATTTAGTGTAGAAATTTTAACTCAGATAATAACAGAACAGGATAGAGCAATGGACACCCAAATTAAGGAGAAAACAGTGGATTAGGAAGCATCTACTCAGTTGACAAATGAAGATACTTTGGAGCCTGCCACAGAAAACCAGTACAAATGTTCAGTTGGAGCTATACAGCAAGGGAAAGAACTGGAAACTGTGGCAACTCTGACACAGTCAATGTCATGTAGGGATAGGCCAGTGGTTTCCATATGAAAGAACAATGGATGACACAGAATAAAACTGACAAGAATGTTCAACAGGAAGAAGCCCTAGAACTTTCTATAGAATGCCTGCAGGAAATGGCGAACAATGTGCCCACAATTTAGAAGAAGATGATCTAATAGAAGAGTTGCTTGATTTAATAGCCATAGATAGACATATTAAGACCAATGAAAGAAATAGACTACAGAAAGTCAATAAAACCCAAAAAGTTAGAAGTTCGATAAAACAAATGGACACGGTAATTAGGATTGTCCATAAAGATTCACGCAATATAACAGAAGTAAATAGGATATATTACTGTGCAACCAAATTAATAACAGATAAAGTCCTACCACAAGAACACAGAGTAGTAAGGGAAAGGACGTGGCAAAATCAAATGCCATCATAGAAGTATTGAACAGAAAAAAACTATAACGCAATTAAGACAGGAAGTATTACTGTTAGTAGAGTATGGAAGAGGGAACAGATCAACAAAAATACTCAGAAAGACGTGATAAAAGCAATGCACAGTATTATAACAGATCAGGATTTATCATGCACTATCACAAATAATAAACTAAAAATATCAGCACAAGCAGAAAAACTTAGAAGATACACAGATAAATATAAATGAAAAGTACAAAATAAGCAATTTATTGATGACTCAAAACATTTTATAGAGAATTGGGAAACAAGGTAAAAGGAATTGAAAGACCACCAAAAAAGAAGAAATAGATACATTTTGGAGAAATATTTATGAAGATCCTGTGGAACATAACAAAGATGTTAAATGGATAGAAAAAGTAAAAGAAAGAATAAGCAGTTCAAATATACATGATATGAAATGGGATGAAGTAATGGCCAGAGAGATTGAAATACAGTTAAGAAAAGCCTCTAATTGGAAAATCCCAGGCACAAATGCAGTACTTAACTTCTGGTTAAAAGTATTAACATTTTTGCACAAAGATTTAGCCATGAGTAAGAACTATTTATATGCATACCATGAACAGACACCAGTTTGGCTAGCAACAGGACAAACAATGCTCCTACTTAAGAGTGAACCTGCAAGCTACCCTAAAAAGTATAGACAAGTAACTTGTCTTCTGACGACATATAAACTATACACTGGAATTGATTTTGACCGTGTTTATAGTCATCTAGAAGAAAACTCAATTATGGCAATAGAACAAAAGGTTAATAAAAGAAAGTCATATGGAAAAAATGATCACGATGTTAAATACAGTCACAGTGGAGAACTGTAAAAAGGGAAAGAATCTAATTATGGCATAGATAGACTACAAAAAAAGCATTTGACAGTATCCCACATTCATGGATAAAAGAGTGCTTAATTATGTATAAGATACACCCTGCACTGATTGATTACATTACAGCGACCATGAAACAGTGGCAGACCACTGTGCAGTTAAACCATGATAAAGGACAGATTATTATTCCAGGGATAACAATTCAAAGGGGGATATTCCAGGGTGACTCTCTCTCACTGCTGCTCTTTTTCCTTGCCCTTAACCCATTAAGCTGTCTTTTTAACGCATTAGGTCATGGCTATAATTTGGCTCCCAGAAAGCAACAAAGTGTAAAGACTTCTCATCTTCTCTTTGTCAATGATTTAAAACTGTATTGCTCATCAGATGAGGATCTGAAAGCATAACTGCAAGTAGTCAAAACTTTTTCAGATGATATAAGAATGCATTTGGTCTTGATAAATGTGCAAAAGCAACCTTTAAAACAGGAAAGGTGCAGCATCAAGAAAACATCAGTTTGGACAAGAATGTGATGTAAAAGAACTTGAGCAAGAGGGAGTGTATAAATATTTGGAATTTGATGAAGGATCAATAATAAAACTCAGTAAGGAATATTTTAGAAGGCTTAAATTAATCATGAAAACAGTGTTGACATCTAGGAACAAAGATCAAGCTATAAACCAATTTGCTCTTCCGTCCTAACTTACAGTTTTGGAGTTACTGACTGGCCCCAAAAGGTGTTGGATGGATTAGACAGGAAAACAAGAAGGATGCTTCATACTCATCAAATGATTTATAAAAATCAGTGCATACCATGATTATATATTCCCTGTTCCGAAGGAGGTATGGGCCTCCTTGAAATTGATTACATGTATAGATCCGCAATTGTGGGACTGCATACATATCTGCTGACCTCACAAGACCCAAACATAGTGAAAGTTTTGAAATATGAATATGAGGAGATTAAATCTAAGATAACTTCCCTTCTTAGTCTAGCAGAAGCATATCGGCATCAAGCAGGAATGGAAATCAAACTAGAAGTAGATAAAAATCAGGCAGCAACTGAATGTGTCAAAAAACAAAAGAAAGAATATAAGGTGAAGGATCAGATGAGAAGTCAAGAAATGTGGAAATGCATAAATATAGTTGCAAGTACAGAAAACTCCTGGAATAACCTCATGTTGATCAGGATTGAATGCAGGAATGGTTAAGGAGAGGCGAATTCAAACCAAAAGATGAAAGGTTAATATCAGTGGCCCAAGATAGTGCACTATGTACACGTTGGTTTACAAAGTCCATTGAACATGTGTGAGAAACAGAAATGTAAGTTTTGTAAACAGACTTGGAAACAGTTGCACACCTTGCTGTTGGTTGTGACATATTAATAGTAGAAGGACTATATACTGAAAGACATAATAATGTGGCAAGACTGTTGCAGTGGGGATTATGCAAACATTATAATACTGAAGTAGCTGATAAACACTGGAAACATGAGCCACAAAGCATCATAGAAAATGAAGAAATCTACATCACATGGGATCACCAATTAACAGTTCAAAAGATAGATGTGAGAAAACCAGATATAGTGGTCCATCAAAGGAAGACAAAAGCAGCATTGATAACTGAAATTACTACACCCAGTGACTACAGTGTCTTGCATACAGAGAGACACAAAGTCATAAAATATCAGGATCTGCAGGCAGAAGTGAGAGCAATGTGGAAGAAAGATACCCAGACAGTGCCAATAGTAGTAGCAGCAACGGGTCTTGTAAAACAGAATCTACAATCGTATTTAGATATGTTACCGATACATGTAACTCCATACAAATTGCAGAAGGAGTCATTGCTGGGCACATTGTGGGTGCTGTGAAGAGCACTTCTGGCTGACAAAGATTGAAACAATACTAATTTCATGAACTTTAATCATACTTTGACTTGGGAATGGGGTCCATTCCCATCATGGTATAAGAAACAGAAAAGATTTAGAGAAATAATAAAAAAAGATCATTAATTAATGTCTCATCTGAAGGACAGCACAGCTAGGAATGCAACACCCCTCACCCCATGCTGCACTGTGGTATCAGTCTTGGTAAATGTATCCAAACTCCTAAAGAGGAATAGAACCCACAATCTTTTGATCTTCTTTCATCAAAGGTGAGTGTGCTACCTGTTGCTCTATTGACTAATATCTTACCAGTAAGCTTGCCTTCTGTACTGATCAGAGAAATCTGCCTGCAATTCTTCACTTTCTGTGCATACTTCCCTATTTTCTGGAGTACCGCTATACATAGTTCCTTCAGTGACCAGAGGCCTGATCCTTTTTCAAACATTTTGTGAAATAGTTTGAAGAGCAAGGCAATGAACCTCTTCAAGAAGAAGTTTATAGAAACCAGCAAGGAGGCTACCTGCACTTACAGTTTTACAGTTCAGGGTTCCCTTAATAGCCTGTGTTACCTGCATTGAGGGAACAGAAGTAGATAAGGAAATGGTGATGAACAGAGGTGGGGTCGGCATTTTAAAGTCCTTCAGCCATGCTGAACATGATTCTTTGTGAAATGGGTGGGTATCCCTTAGGCTGGTTTAAAGATCGGAATAAAAATCTTAAACAGCTTTGGTCATCAGTGAGTGAAAGTCAAAATGCCTGAATGATGACCTGGAGGTGGGCTTTTGCCTAATGTGATCTTAGGCAGTAAGCCAAGAATTTTCCTGGTCTGTCTCCAACACTGTTGCAGTGCTGCACAGCAAAGTGAGGGTTCAGTTCTAGCTTTTTGCAGCTGGAAAAATTCTAGTTTTACTCTCGTGTATGGTGTAAAGGTGTTTGCATGGCAGCTAAATCTGAAAGTAGTGTTATAACTTTGCAACTAAATCTGCCTCTTGGCATATTTTGTTATTGCAGAACTTCAAAAGTTGATGAGCAAACAGCTTTCATGTGTAGTTTATAGCCTTCCCACCAAACAAAGATGGGCATAGAATTTAGGGGATTTATTTCTAAGAAACTGGTTATAACCTAATATTACTGTGTTAACAAATTCCATAATTTGCAAGATTAATGGGCCCATATGCCATCTTTTAGCTTCCATGCCCTCCAAGGATATGTCTGAGAAGGGTAATGATATGCCACAATGGCCTGTAATGGTACACAGTATAATTTCAAATGTAATGACTACCTTTAACAAATCTTGGGATATAAGCCAGTAGTCTATATACCCAAAAGAGGTGCCTTTAGAAGTTAAAAAGCATAGCCGTAAGAAGTTTTCTAAGACTGCCATGGCTCAAAAAACCCTTTTTCTATGTTATTATCCCTTCTAATTGCTTGCACATTGATACTGCATTCAGCTTTGGGAAAGATCTGTCCACCAAAGGGAGATCCTGCCTGTTAAATTTGGTGGATTTCTTAAAACATGTGACCAGGGGCATTGACTAGGGCAAATCTGTGCACACAGCATACTTCCACTTGGCTAAGGCCTTTGACACAATCCCACACTCAGGCATTACCAATAAACTTAGCAAACTGAATGCAAACCCCTTTGTTGTAAGAAGAGTTACCAACTGGCTCACAAACCAGAGACACACTATCAAAGTGGGTGACTCCACATTAACCGGTAGACCTGTCACCAGCGGGGTGCCACAGGGTCCATTGGTGGGCACCCTACTGTTTGGTATAAACTTCTCAGAAGTTAAGGTCAAAACTAAGGGGTTGTAGCTGACCAAGTATGAGGACAACTGCAAACTGGGTGCAATTATTGAATCCCCAAATGATGTCAGTGTACTCCAGGAGGATCTTACGCAGACCAACAACCACCATGTGTCCACTGTAGTAAGGAAGTTTATGCTGTGCATGTGATTAGTAAAGGCATCGTCTCAAGAGCAAAAGAGGTTATAACCCATCTATACTCAGCACTAATCCATCCCAGAACTGAATATAACTCTGCATTTGGCATGTACTGTACAAAGCATCTGCAGCAACTGGCCAGACCTCAGAGGTTTCTAACAAAGAAGATCAAGAGACTGCAGCACATGCCTTATAAAGACTGACTAAAGTCCCTGTCACTATACTCTGTGTCATATAGACTTCTTGGGGGAGACATATGCCTGGCTTACAGAGCAATCTCAGGCCCAAACCTGATGAACTTGTTGCATATCCATAAATCAAACGGGACTAGAGCTACTTGTTCCAGGTACCTAAATATGGCCTGGGACTTAAACAAGACATGCTGGAGACACCGATTTGTCTCCCACAACTGCCATGTCTTTGGAATAGGCTACCAATTCATGTGAAACAGATCACCTCTATGATACAGTTCAAGAAGAACCAGGACGAGTGGATGGGGCACCATAAATTTTTACCGGGGATAGCACGCACATGGACATGGGCAGTCATTACTAAATGCAATCATGGGTATTGACTAGCATATCTATGGTATTACCTTGGGATGAAACTGCCAAGCTTGAAATGACCTCCAGCTCAATAGCCTAGTAAACTCCTATAATCCTATGACCACAGAGCCAAATACTACTTTAAAGACTCTTCACAGCATGCTAAATAGTTGAGTTGGGTTGAAAGTAAAGAAAGTGGAGAAAATATGGAGTAAATCATTACTGGGACCATAAATATTGGCCAAGACTAGCTCTCTTTTGCCTATCCTGACCCTCATATTTTAACCCATATACCCTCTTTGTTTTGCCCAGTGTCTAAGTTCTCCCATTTCTGTGGAAGCAAGGCTTTGACCAATTAGAGTTTCAAGCCTAGTCATTTCATCCCAATATAATACCAGAGAAATGTTAGTCAATACCCAAGACTGTATTTATTAATGACTGCCCTTGTCCAGGA
Organism: Protopterus annectens; assembly: GCF_019279795.1. Lineage (NCBI taxonomy): Eukaryota > Metazoa > Chordata > Ceratodontiformes > Protopteridae > Protopterus > Protopterus annectens. The sequence goes on along the minus strand of NC_056731.1, from coordinate 166,073,947 downwards.
GGGTTGTGGGCGCTATTCCTAGTAAGAATTTATGGTGCCTCATCCGGGGTCCTTTTGAACAGTGTCATAGAGGTGCTCTGTTTCACATGAATTTGCAGCGATCTTCTTAGTTAGAAACCTTTGAGGTCTCTCCAATTGCTGCAAGTGCTTTATATTGTACACACCAAAAGGGGTGCTATACTCAATTATGGGACTGATTAGTGGCAAGTATAGAGGGGTTATAACCTCCTTGGCTCTAGAGGTTGATGCATTTGCTAATCAAGTGTGCTATGTAGAAATCCTTCCTTAATACAGTAGACATATGTTGGTCAAAGTTAAGGTTGCAGTCTACTTGTGATCCCAGATCTCTTACCACTTCATAGGTACATATGGTATTGTTAATTTGACAGTGTGAAGGGACATTGTTTTTACTGAAGGGAATGACAATGCATTTCTTTGCATTCAGTTTGAGACCATGACTAAAACACCAGTCGTTGGTCTGTGTAAGACCCTCCTGAAGTATACTGATATCATTTTGGGATTCAATAATTGCACCCAGTTTGCAGTCATGCAAACTTGGTCAGCCACAGCCCCTTAGTTTTGGTCTGAACTTCTGATAAGTATATCCCAAACAGTAGGGGGCCCAGCACTGACCCTTGTGGCATCCCACTGGTGACAGGTGTGCTGGTTGATGTGGAGTCACCCACATTAATGGTGTGTAACCGGTATGTGAGATAGTTGGCAACCCATCTTACAACAAAGAGGTTTACATTAAGTTTGCTAAGTTTATCAGTAATGTTTGAGTGTGGGATTGTGTTGAAAGCCTTAGTCAGATTTGTGCTCATCAATGGCCCTGGTCACATTTTCAAAGAAATCCACCAGGTTTAACAGGCAGGATCTGCCCTTGACTAAACTATATTGGAACTCTTGCGCTAGTGACTTAGGGCTAGAGTAGGTTTCCCAGTTGGTGGTGGGATAATTGAAATCCCCCCTGACCAGAGTGTTTGGCAAACCCTACACCAGACAGGTTACAATCAGCACAATTATCTCAAAAGGGTGCAGAAGGGCCCTTTCCAATCAAAGATGGCTTGGAAAATGTGCTCAGCATACAACAGCTACTACAAACAGACCCAGATGCAGCAAACCTGTATCTAGACTATGCTACAAATACTAGCTACACTGATTTAAGCGGGAAATACTAAAAAAATGTTTTAAACAGTAGAAAGACAACAGCAAGATACTAAAAAATGTTTTAAACAGCAGAACAACAGCAAGGAGACACTAAAGAATGTTTTAAACAGCAGCCAAATCACTTATTTAAAACACTGCTTTCCAGGAAAACAAAACAAACACAAATGATGCTTTGCAAACAGTGAAAAGTAGCAACAATCACTTTGTAAACACTGAACATAGCAAAAAAAAAAAGGTTTGCAACAGTGAGAATAGCAATAAAATACAATTTAACAAGCACAGTAAGGCAGACAAATGCAGTACAAACAGTCCAGTTTAGTTTACAGTGTTAAAATACAGTATTAAATAAGCATAACACAATAAAGAGTGAAGCAAATAGTATAATCAAGCAAAAAAAAAAAAAAAAAAAACAAGCGACTTATGGTTTTTGGGAAGCTCAGAAGCCTCTAGTCGTCTGGTATCTCACCTCAGTTCAGTTTAGATTAAACAAGCAGAAATTGGCTCAAATGCAAGGCTTAAATACCAGAAGCTAAAAACTTAAAAAAAAAATAAAATAAAAACAAAAAGAATCAATGAGGGTGCTTACTCCAAGCCCAAATATTTGAAGAGAAATACAGGCAAAGGCACCTAGATATGGAAAATTTCACAATATTAAAAATAAGAACACAAAGGGAGAATCTAGAAAGAAGGATTAGTAAGGCATAAGTTAAACAAATAGAAACTGAAATTATGGGTTATCTGTAAAGTGAAGGATTTAGTGCGGAGACACCAACAAAAGCCATGTCGCAGCATGATGGAACAATGGATAACCACAATAAAAAACAGTAAACAGAGAGAGAGGTATCGAAGATGATTGGCCACATGGTGATACTTTGGAGTTTTCTTTAGGAGACCAGGATGAAAGTCCAGTTGAAGTTGCACAGCAAGAGAAGGAGCACAAAACAATGGCAACTCTAATGCAGGTAATGCTGTGGACTGAAGGGCCATATAGATTCCCATATGAAACAGTGTGCTTCTGAAGAAGATATGTCACAGGAAAATGTTCTGGAACTTTCTGTAGAATATTCATATGAAACAGATAACAAAGAAGATGCTCGCAGTCCAGAAGAGAATTATCAAAGAGATGACCTACTTGATTTAATAGAGATGGATAAACATATTAAGATAGATGAAAGAAACTGATTACAGAAAGGAAATAAGACCCAAAATGTTACACGATTGGTAAAATAGATAAATGTAGTAATCAGGACTATTATGAGAAATTTTCATGATATAACAGAAATAAATAGGATATATTACTGTGCAGCTAAACTAATAATGGATAAAGTTTTACCACTGTTAGAAGAATATAGAAAACAGATCATCAAAAATACTTAGACATGGTAAAAGCAATGCACAGCACAAGAAACAGATAAAAATTTATCATACAATATTGCCAGTAATAAACTAAAATATCAACACATACAGAAAAACCTGGAAGTTGTGCAGATAAATATAAAGGGAAAGTACAAAATATCCAATTCATTGATGACCTAAAAAGGTTTTATAGAGAATTTGGAAACAAAGTAAAAGGAATAGAAACACCACAAAAAAAGAAGAAATATGTACCATTTGGAGAAGTATTTATGAAGACCCTGTTGAACATAAGGATCCGGAATGGATAGAAGAATTAAAAGAAAAGAAAGGTGCTCTAATGTACACGATATGAAATGAGATGAAGAAAAGGCCAGAGAAGTTCAAACAAAATTAAGAAAAGCTCCTGATTGGTAAACCCCAGTCCCATATGCAGTACCTAACTTCTGGATAAGGGTATTAACATCTTACATAAATATTTACCCCTGAGTAAGAATTACTTATATGCACATGATGAGCAAATACTAACCCGGTTAACAGGAAAAATGATATTCCTGCTTAAGAGTGAACCTGGAAGCCATCCCAAGAACTATAGGCCAATAACTTTCCTTCAGACAATATACAAATTATATACAGGAACTAATGCAGATGGAGTTTATAGTCATTTAGAAAAAAAATCAATTATGGCAATAGAACAAAAAAGTACAAAAGAAAGTCATATAGAAAAAAAAATAATTTTTTCCCAAATAATGCCATAATACAGAGCTGTAAAATGGTGAAGAATCTAAGTATGGCATGGATAGATTACAAAAATAGCATCTGATAACATCCCATATTCATGGATAAAGGAATGCTTACAGATGTATACAATATGCGCTACACTTATCAATTACATTACAGTAACCATGAAACAGTGGCAAACCACTTTCTAGTTGAGCCAGGATAAAGGTCAAATTATTATCCATCCATCTACAACCCATTTTTACAAATGGAGTTGGGGTGTCACTTCAACAATGACAGTCATCTAAACCCAAAGTTTACACCACCGGGTGGCTAAAAAAGTCAAAGTGGGATATTCCAGAGAGATTCTTTGGATCATCTACACACAAAAACAATAAAAATGGTTCTTCCTCATTAAATGACATATAAAAATTATTGAATACCAAATTATATAGTCCTTGATTTGTAGGAGATATGGGCCTTCTTGAAATTAATTACATGGATAGATCTGCAACAATGGGAATACATACACATCTGCTCACCACATCAAATCCAAAAGTAGTGAAAGTTTTACAACACGAGAAGATATCTCAGATGACATCTTTGCTTAGTTTAGAAGAAGTATTTTGGTATCAAGCAGGAATGGAAATCAAACCAGAACTAGATAAAAATTAGACATCAACTAAATGTCCCAAAATCAAAAGAAAGAATAAAAGGAAAATGATAAGACGAGAAGGAAAAATGGGAAATCCATGAATGTAGTGGCAAGTACAGAGATCTCCTGGAACAATCTCATGTTGACCAAGATATGATGTGGGAATGATTAAAGAGTGGTGAACTAAAAGCAAAAGATGAAAGGATAGTGATGGTGGCACAGGATAGCTGACTCCATCAATGTTTGTTTACAAAGTCCATTGAGAATGCAGGAGAAAAAGGCAAATGCAGGTTCCGTAAGACAGGAATGAAAGCAGCTACATATCTTATTGCTGAATGTGATAAACTCATGGCAGAGGGCCTGTATACTTAAAGGTACAATAATGTGGTAAGACTGATGCATTGGGGTCCACTACAACACAGGAGTAGAAAAGCACTGGAAACATGATCCACAAAGCATTATAGAGAATGATGAAGTTTATATCACATGGGATCACCATTTACCAACAATTCAAAAAATAGATGCGCAAAAACCACATATAGTAGTCCATGGAAAAAAGACAAAAGTTGCATTGATCATTGAAATTACTACACCCAGTGAATAGAGTATCTTACCTACTGTGAGAAAACATCACAAAATACCATTATTTGCAAGCAGAAACAATAGTAATGTCAAAGATAGATACCCAGTTCCAACAGTAGTAGGAGCAACAGGGCTATTAAAAAAATAATTTACAATTGTGCTTAAATATGCTATATGTAACCCAATATTATCTGCAGAAGGACGCAATTATGTGTATATTGCAGGTGCTCAGAAGAGCACTTTTGCCTAACATCAAAGACTGAAGCTATATAAATTTCATGATTTTTTGAAAGCTTTATTATCAGATGTTAATATAAATCATAGGCAGCATTCAAGGTTCAAGTAAACCAAATAGGAATATAGCATATTAATAAATTCAGACAAAAAAGAATATTGGCTAATCTAACCATTAATATCACATCTATCTTGGGGAAGAAAATTCATATCACAGCATACAAAACATTATCCATTTTATAAACTCTAATTCCATACAAAATGGAATGCTGTCAGGAGAGGCTATAATTACAATGGAGTGTGTGTGTGTGTGTGTGTGTGTGTGTGTGTGTGTGTGTGTGTGTGTGTGTGTGTGTGTGTGTGTGTGTAGAGGAGAGGTATATGGACAGAATATCATTTGGATTCAAAACTGCTCACTCTGCACAGATTTGCACTAAGGCTTGCCACCAAAAAATAAATGGCTTGGCTCTTCGACTGGATGACCCAAAGTATTGGCAGCACACAGAAAACCACCTCTGGCTCCTACTTTACAAAGCCGTGGTCCATGGTTTAATATATGTCCTAACAGCCAAAGTAATCTGTAACAATCACTTCCTATATGTTTGATCTAACTTATTATGGTAGGGGTCTGTCAGAGCAAGTCAAATTGTATGACATCTTCCATTTAATATTCAGCACTTTGTCTTTTTTAAAGCTGTCTCGCTATGTTAAACTCTTTTAACATAGCGAGACGGTTTGTAAAAAGCAACGGAGATCTTGATTTCTCCGTTGCTTTTTTCAAAACTGTCTCATTATGTTAAATGGGTTTAACATACCGAGACCGCTTTAAAAAAAGCAACGGAGATTCTCCGTTGCTTTTTTTAAGCTATCTCGCTATGTTAAACCCATTTAACATAGTGAAAACAGTGTGTAAAAAGCAACGGAAATCTTACTTTCTTTGTTGCTTTTGCCCACAGTTCTGATGTACTTTGTAGGCATACGCATGCGCAGTATATCAGAACTGGCGCAGAATACCAGACGGCTATGGAAGGGCAGCAAGGAGGCATTATACAATGCCATTATTTAAGAAAAGTAATTATTTTTTTATAGGTGTATAGGTAGGTACTAGGCTATCGGCCCTAGGGCCCATACAAGCCTAGCCAAAAAATGTACCCTGGCTTTTGCCACCCATAATGTCATTGTATAATAGCAATAACCCACTCCTGGGTGTGGGTAATGCTGGATTTACCCATGGTTGGCTTTGTTTGGCCACTCGGGCTTCTCCCTCGTGACCAAACCACGCCAATTGTGGGTAAATCCAGCATTACCCACACCCAGGCATGGGTTATTGCTATATTGTACATCCTCAGCGTCAGTGTGCACAGGTTCTTGAAAAACATATGAGTGTCATTCTTGAAATACAGACTCCTGATTCTTGTGAAGAACGTACATTTTAGCCACCTGTTGAGAGATGTTCAGGAAAAGCTGTGCCCCAGCCGAAGAAAAGGCCACTCTTCTTTTGCAATTTTGAGCACTTTTTCCTTTGGCTATAAAATTAAGAAACTGCATAATAATCTGGCTGGGTGGCAAACTCAGAGGGCCCAGCTGGTGAAGGGCACAGTGAACTCATTCAATTACAAAAGTCTGGGAAGGGGACAGATTGACAGTTTTCCCTAGACTGTCTCCTTGAAAACCACATATATCCTCCTTTTCACTTCCTTCACGGTGGCCGACTAGCTGTAAGTTATTACTTCAGCTTATATTTTCAAGATCTTTTACTTTCCCCTGTAAAGCCTATAAGTCATTACTGTGTGAGAATACGGACTGCTGTGACTGCAGCTGAGCCTCGTGGCAGTGAACACAATCCTCCAGCAACTTAACTGCCATACCATATTGCTTCAGCAATTACTTCTGTAGCACCACTTCACCATTGATCCCTGCAGTGTCATTTAGGACACAGATGCCATTAAATTGTCCTTACATAGATCCTCTATGGGCATCTGAAAATTGTGTTCCATTTTGACTATCATCCTGCAGTTCAGAGATGCTTCAGTTGCCAAGAGACTTCCTAAAAGAATTCTATTTCCCAAAAAAACAAGGGCAGAAAAATTAAATATGAACACAATGGCAAGATAAGGGGTTAATATATTAATTTAACCAAAATGTACATCCAGTATAGTTGGAGCAGTTACAGGAAGCTGCTTGCTCCATCTTAGCTTGCCCCACCCCCATCTCATGATATTTAATCAAATGGGGTCCATTCTCATCATGACATTAGAAACCCAAAACATTTAGAGAAATTAAAAAAAATAGAAATCATTCTGTAGGTCTGGGTTAAGTTGATTATAATTTTTGTGTGCTTTCAGTATTATTTCTCTACTATACAATCTAAGTAGGCATAATGGCAAATCATTAACAGTGAGAACAAAACTGTTCCAGTTATGGATCCTTTTGGGGTAGTCCAATGATGTTACTTTTTACTATTTGCATGAATGGCAAAAGTTCTGTGAAACAGGTAGCCACATTTTCAAATGATGTTTATAGTCTAAAAATGTTGCTCCCATCAGTTCAACTTTGTTTTCATAATCCAGTTTTTTTCTCCAGAATTATTAGTGCAGCCTTGGTCATTTAGGGTATGTTAAATACTTCTCAACAGTTCTTGATTTTGCAGTATATCCTGATTGTTGCCCTGTCCCTCATAAAATGTATTGATTTTCTAGTAAATCACTAGTCACACTAATTCAGTGATGCCAGACATTACAGTTGCACACTTTTAACTGTTCAGAAAAAGAATGCATGTTAATGCAAAATCTTTTGTTCTATTAACTTTTAAGTGAATTAGAATAATATTTAAAAACTTTTTCTGGTTTTGGGCTTTTTTTTTTGCTTTGTCCCTAATTCTTGGGCAAAGTGGCTCATTTACCCAAAGCCAGACAGGAGAGGCCATGTTTTTCTGACAAGTGCTTCAGAAGTTAGACATTACCTCCAGGAACTCTCAACTGGCTTACACAGGCACAAGGAAAGTAACAGTAAAATCATGCAGTAGGATTTAGTCAATATAGTTCCATAGCTCTCCTTTGCGTACCACTAATTCTGCATTTGCCTTCTCTGTGCACATCATAACTAATGTGAAAGAAGAGCAAGTGGAAAGTCCTTATTAAAACAACTGCAAAATTAAAAATATATATATTGTGAAGAAAGCAGGGGAGTAGCCAGAAATGTATATTTTACACTCAGGCCTTAAATTGTTGCCCTCACAACCGAATTGTCATTTAAAAATATACTCCACCCTCAAAATGTTATTCCTAATAACCTCAGAAAGGAACACATTAATGTGTTTTCATTTAATCATCGCAGCAGCAGTCTAAATTATATGGGACATCCTGCCGAGGATCAGACCTCCAACTGTCTGCCTTCAAAAGCTTTTTAGGTCACTCCTGACATGCCGTAGCTACAGCCTGCATCAGAACACAGGAAATAAAGGGCAGCTACAGTGCCAAACTTTAGAATTTTCTTCCTGCCAAAGTGAACAGTGTGTTTCAGCCCTTCAGAGGTCCACTATCAGTCTGCTTTCCTGGCTGGGCAGATAAGGTGCCCTTTGGGGATTATGTTGTATATTGTTTTCTTAAACATTACTTTAAAGAGTTGTTTCTTTGGTGCCAATACAGTATTCACATACAGAGGCCTGCTTTTTCTTCCTGAACAGCTTTTCCTTGTTGTTTTTCTTAAAACATGCTTCACATTACTATGTTTTCAGTACTATTTTCCCCTTACTGACTTTGTTCTCACCAAAGAACTGTCTGGTACTACTGCCATTTTGTTAGGACTTGTGCTATGTGCTCTTCCAGTGTGATTTTCCCTTTCCTTCCTATACCTACCCATTTAAAGGGACTCCTTCTTTGACTTTAATGTGAGCACGGGCCTTAGAAAATCATTTCATCCCTCTGCCATCCACAAAAAGACATTCTAAGAAGGAAGCTTTGTTTTTAGTCCAGCATCTGAGTCTCAGTCACTGGTAAATAACCCTAATGTGGGCCCATGAGTTGTTCCTCGGACTATTCATATTCTTCTCTTGATTCCTCTGGTATTGCTCCAAATGAAGTTACTAAGGACTGTAAGGCTGGCACATCTTCTGCAGCTATTTAGTTACCTCTGTTGGGACAAGGAGAATCACCCTTGTTGGCACCAGGGAATGGACTAGGAGACACTCCTCTATTAAACTCTGCAGAGAAATATTTTTTCCCATGGTAGGGATAGTTCATGTGGCTATACCTGGTCAGAAGAGTCTCCTAGGAAAAAGAAACATAAGACTAAACATAACTCTCCCCCTCTCTTTCTAGCGAGGGTTGGTTACACTTTGCCAAGGGTTTATTTTCAGCCTTTCAGTCTTTTGGCACAGACTTGTCCTCTGCCATGAAATTAAAGAAACTGGATCCCCTTTCAGATACTACTTTTCTACCAGAGAATTGGTCTTTACAATAGAATTCAGCCTCCCTGGCTTCCTCTCCTTCCCAGGGAGAGTCTGACCTCGAAGGAAACCATACCACACCTGCCCAGTTTCAATGGAAGGAAGAACCACAGGTGCCTGGGCTGAAAGGGTCACCACTATGGTCTTTGGATAATCTGTAGGAATCTTTAGCAGGACTTTTGTTATCAGAGAAAAAAGGTGTAAGGGCATAAAGGAACATTCCCAACCAGGGGAACACAATGCAACCATCTTCCGGGCCAAAGTGCACAGGGTCCTGAAACAGAATGCCTTTGACTGTCTGTTTTAAGCTGTAGGCAAATGGATCTATTTGTGGAGCTCACCATAGAAGGGCCAGTTTCTGAAAGACTATTAGGTTCAATATCTGTTCCTGAGGGTCTGTCCTGATTTTGCTCAGCTTGTCTATATAGGTTAGAAGTGCAGTGTTAGTATTATGGGAAGGACGAACACCATGTTGTGTGGGGGATAGGAGCTCTTCCTGCCAGTGATAGTTTATCTGTTGGCCTTTCCTATTCTTCCACTAAGCTTCACCAGTCAGTGATTTCTGCTTGCCTGTCGATGCCCCCCACCTTCCTTATACATTACCATCTATTAAACAATTTTGAAAGAGTTTGCATATGCCTCTACCTCTTAAGTGAGTGTCTCCTTTCTCGGATCATAATTTTGTGCTAGAAAAATGTATGCTGTCTCTTTCTGAACCTGCTCAGAAGGCAGACTTGAGATTCTTATCTTGGAAAACAGTCTTGTCAATTGCACTGACCTCTGCTAGACATTCATCTGATTTACAAGTATTCATGGTCACCCATCCTTATTTCATTTTTCATTGGGATTGGGTTTCTTTGAGGGCTAACTCTTCCTTTTTGCATAAAGTGGTATCAAGTTTTAGGCTGAACCAGGACATCAATCTCATGGTGTTCTTTCCTGACCTTACAACTAAGGTTGAAAGGATCCTCCATACTTTTGATGTTCATAGGCACCTCAGATGTTACCTTGACAGAACCACATCCTTATGGAATGCTCATCAGCTATTTCCTATGAATGTAAAAACAGTATCTAAACAGACCATCTTGAGATAGTTGTCACAAGCTACTGATTTTTGTTATTCCCGCCACAATTACTTCCAGGCATAGTCAGAGTTAAGGAAACACCAAAAGGACAGCATAGGTAGATCCACTATTTAATATGAGGTATAATTCAAATCGGACAAATAATGTCCTAAACAAAAGACAATACTCAGACTAGTTTCGGCTATCGCCTTCTTCAGTGAGTAAAAAACGGACATTTTACCAGCAGCCCAGTCATCTATTTATATAGCTCATAGTCAATAGAAATGGAGCCATCATGTATGAGGCATAAATTTTCAAATAAACTGAAATCACAGTTTAATAAAAAAGATATACATCTATGGCCACATGGATGTATTTAAACTTATTCAGATGGAGTGATAACTCATATGAATATGAAAAATAGTAATAACTACACAAAAATGCAAAAAAGCTGTAAGTCAAGACTTACAATAACATCAGGGATTAAAGATCATTGTCTACAAATACAAATGCGTCACAACCCTGAGGAAATGAAAATGGTGCATTTGACAGAGAATGCATATGTCAAAAAAGGTATTAATATTAACCTTATCATTAAATTGAAGTGATTAAACAGAAAACATATGCAGACAAATATTTAAACATGATAATGTGTGGACTAATCATAAATAGTCATTCAGTCCTGGTGGAAATAATGCACCAAGATGTATGATCCAGTATTTTTCTTTGTGACTAAGTATGCTTTGCCATCCTAGTTGGTTGTGTCTATTTCCAGTGGTTTTGTCTATGATGGTAAACATAAATTTGGCAGTTGGGTGTTTGGTAGTATGTAGATATAGAGCATTGGACAGTTTTTTGTTACGAATATCACTATGATGTTCCCCTATCCTTATTCTCAGTGAACGTGAGGTTTTGCCAACATAGAATGAACTACATTGACAAGTCGCCAAATATATCACCCAACTAGTGGAACAGTTGCCAAAGACTCTGACATCATATACTTTACTGGTGTTGGAGCTGGTAAATTCTTTCAGCTGATTAACTTGAGCACATGAAATACAATGTCCACATGGAAACGTCCCCAATAACTCATCCCCTGTGATGGTGAGTTGTTTGTATTTAGCTCCACCACTCTCCCTTTGTTTATAATGGGAAAACAAAGTTCCCAATGTTTTACCTCTCCTAAATGAAAATGAGCATTGGTTATCAAGGATCCCCCTAAGATAGTCATTGGCTAATAAAATATTCCAATTATTGTTGATGGCTTTCCTGACAATTTGATGATTCTTGCCCAAGGTAGTAATGAGCCTGATATTATCACCCTTGGAGTTATTGCTGCGCTCCCTATATTCCAATAATGTATGCCTTTCCTGTTTATCTGACCAAACTCTGGCAGATTCAATGTCAAAAATAGAGTATCCTCTATCTAAAAATCTGGTCTTTAGATCTACTTTGGCATATGTATAGTCCACCTCTGAGGAATTCACCCTACGTATTCTCAAATATTGAGATTTAGGGATGTTGCGGATGGTGTGGCGTGGATGCATGCTGGAAGCATGAAGCAATGAATTGAACTGGGGATATTTGCGATGGATCTTGGTGTTGAGTGTATGGTCCCTATTTCGATACACTGTGACATCTAAAAAGTCTATTTGATCCCTGTGTGATGTAATAGAAAACTCAATTTCCCAAATGTTGTTGTTGAGATATTCCAGAAATTCATTGAGGTAATTAGCATCCGCACGCCACACCATCCAGCAATCATCTAAATATCTCCGCCATATGTCCATTTCTACTAGATATATATTGTGTAGGGGATTGTATACGAGACATTCCTCCAGGTAGGCCATGAAAAGATCTGCATAAATTGGGGCAAAAGAGGCCCCCATGGCCATACCCTGTAGTTGCCAGTAGCAATCCCCTTGAAAGTAGAATACATTTTTATTGAGGACATGTTCGGACATACAGATCAGCAATGTATTGAAACCTGGTGGGTATAATTCAGCTTTGTTTAGCCAATGTTCTAAAGCTTGAAGCCCTGCCCAGTGTGGTATGCTGGTGTATAAAGATTTTACATCCAATGTACACATCAACCATTCCAGCTCGAGCTGCGTGTCTTCAATGATTTTCAAAAATTGGGTGGTATCCTGAATTCTTGCCCTAACTTGTGAAAGTAGAGGTTTGACATATTGTGTTAAGAATGCAGATAGTGGTTCTGTGAGTGAACCATGGCCAGAAACAATGGGCCTACCCGGGGGATGTGTGATGGATTTATGTATCTTAGGAAGCAAGTATAGAATTTGTTTGGTTGGATCTTTAACCTGAAGATGTTGAACAGTTTTTTTTGGTGATGATACCCTCATCTAGTGCCGCTTGCAAGAATGAATCAATCTCTTGTTTGAATTTATGAGTGGGGTCAATATCCATGTGCATGTAGCATTGAGAGTCCGACAATTGTCGTAGACCCTCCTGGACATAATAATCCATATTGAGAATGACCACCGCTCCTCCCTTATCCGCTTGAAGAATAGCTATATTGTGATTTGATCTTAGTTCTAACAATGCCACCCTTTCGGCAGGGGTAATATTATCTGGACTAATTTGGCCTTCAAAAAGGGGAAAATGTAGATCTTTGAGTACAGCCTGTTGGAAAATGGCTACATTTTTGTTCATGGGAGGCTGAAAAGTGGATTTGTGAAAAATAAAATCAGAAGATCTTTGAGTGGTAGAGGTATCCTGTTCAGAAAAAAATATCTTGAGGTTAAGTCTACGACAATAATCAATCACATCTAGTGAAATTTGATATTGGTCAGAGAAAAAACTGGGAACAAAGCTCAATCCTTTATTCAATACTTGGTGTTGATCATCCGTAAGAACATAATCAGTTAAATTAAGGACATTATCAAATTGTGTATTCATTATTTCAGTAGAGCTTGTATCAGTCCTGTCATGGAGTCTGTTCCTGTTTCTGTTGGTATGTTTCTTCCCCCCTCTGGGTTGCCTCCCATGCCTAAAGGGTATTGGGTGTTAGTTTTTTTTTTGAGAGGTGAGTTGGCTATTGTTCCACCCTCACTGTCAGTATAAGATGACTCCTCCCCTGATGTACTGGTATGGAATTGGTCTCTGTTTTTTAGTATAGACCTGGGTCTTTTTCTGGTCCTGCCTTTAGTCATACCTGGGACAATATCCTGAAATCTCACAGTTCTCTGTGTTTGGAAGGGATGTCCCTTGTCATAGTCCATGACATCTCTATTGAATTTCTTTATTTTTCTATCTTTGATAGTCTTATCATATGTGGTAAGTTCCTTGGACAACCTGTCCAACAATTCCTGATAATTAGTACTGGACTGGAATTTCTTACACTCATTACTCAAGTCTTTCACTTCTGATAAACATAGATCTATGGTCCTTTCATAATAGGAAGCTAAAATTTTTACAAAGACCATTGAACCGTCTCTAAGTGCCTCATCCCATTCATCAGTAAGCCTCTGTTCAGATCTGCCTACTAGAGGGTGAAGTTTGATACGAAGGCCTCTAGGTGCCATGTTTTTGTGAAGATAGGCTTTGAAAAGCCTCAGATGCCAAATATTGGCCCTGAGGCCTTTAAGTCCTTTTTCCAGATTACGAAAGGCCAGTTCACAACCGTCTGGGATGTTAGAAACCAGTTGGCTTGGGTTGTTACTTGGGATATGGTCTAAACCAAAACCAAATCCTCCCTATCAGCACACAACCCGTCCAAAATTTTATCCAAATCCATAATAATTATCGTGTAGGTTGTCCAAGGAACTACCTATAAATTGCCAATTGTAGCAAATTCGAAAGAGTAGAAGCAGGGCCAGAAAAACTCTATATATTATTATGCCAGGACCAGATGATAACTGGATATTCTTAGTATAATACAGAACCAACTCCACAAAAGTATAGTAAAAAAGCAGGGGGGGGGGTAATGAAAACCTGAAAGTATAGTGGAGTCAACTATTATCAGAGGGTACCCTTTATATAGAGAAATATACAGATGTGAATCACATATGCACTGATAATTATATAGATGGCATTAAATAATGACTGACTGTTCCTTCATATCCTGAGTATTAATGGATCTTGCCCAACCATAACCGTGTAGTTTAGAAATAGAGTATAAATATATATGTCTATTGATAATAATGAACCCCAAAGCTTGGATGTAAGTGAGACAATTTTAAAAGAGCAGGTCCATCAGAAAATAGTATTGAAAGCCTGATGTTCCCTATGTTCAAAATTGAAAAAAATTTTGAATATCATAGGATATGTATTACATATCATACAATTTCTAAGATTATAACTGATGAGGGTATTAAAATAGCCCAACTAACAGTGTGCACAAAAATGACACTTACACTAAGGTTATGATAAACCAGCAAAATCTGGTAGATGTCAATAATTTGTAAAATGTTGGTTCAGGGAATACATGTGAGCAAGCACATAAATAGTTGAGCAGTATTACAACCAGATGGTGTATATTGTCCTAGTATCTCCTGTATGAATGTTAGAGACACAAAAAATGGAAATGTAGTATCCAAAAACCTTGTGTATATTCATTCACTAGAAAATGAAACAGCTCTTGTAAAAAACGGGCCTATGTCTACATTACATAGCCACTGATGTGATAACACCAATAATTATATAAAAAGATATGCCAGTTTCACACATGAAATAAACTGTCCAATTAACTATAAATAGCTAAGATGGTTCTTAAATGGTATATAAATAGGTAATGTATGTGAAACTGGCATGTACTTCTTTTACAAAAGCCTGGAATTCCAAAGAGAGCTTACTATTGGTCACAATGCAAAAAATGTACACCAACTAACATTGTTGAAAATACCATGTCTCCATAAACCTTATGCAGGAATATGTATTTATACCAAAACACAATCACTGGTATTAGTTCCTAGTGACACATAAATATATTGTCTGTGCCCAGAAAAGTAATCGTAGTTATATAAATAGTTCCCTAAAGATTAACATTCACAACTAAATACTGTCATAAACTTAGTTGGGATCTCCAAATATGTACAATCCTGTTAGAATCCAAGCCTGAGTAACATAGTCAGAGTTAACTCTACTCTGGGTTTGACTACTTTCATGGCATTTTGAAAAGGGGTGGACAGTGGACTCTGGAGGTATATTAGAGTTTTCTATTTGATAGTTTACCAGGCTTTACAAATTGGACTCCTATTCTAGGTCCAGGGCAGTCTTTGGTGAGGCTGTTCTTCAGGGGCTTCTAGATTATGACCCAACTTCTCGCTCTGTCCTCTCTGTTTTGGCAATCACTTCCTATTGTTTAGGTTCCCAGTGCAGTGATCCAATGAAGAAAATAGTACAGGCATGCAAGTGCTCTTACTGTAACAGTAGATGCTGGAGTACATCATTACTACAGTCGCCGCACCTTCCTTTTGACCTTCTGGATTTGCATTGTTTTAATTTCTTGAGAACACGACACTTATTTCTGAAAACTCATCAGCAACAAAGCTCTAATATTTGGCACCATAGCTCCTGCCTGCATCAGAATGTAAGAAATAAAAGGGCCACTTCAGTGCACGGGGAGTGCCTTAAAAAGCTTGTGGAGCTGGGCCAATGGGGGCGATCGCTGGTAGGACATCCAATATAGCCTAGGCTACTGCAGCAGTGACCTACTCTGGCAACTACTGTTATAATAAGAACACTTACACAACTGTACTTTTGTTAACTTTTGCCACTTATAAACATTGAAAGGTTATTTTTAGAGGTACATTAATATCACCCAAGCATGTTTTGCACTCTTTTATGTAACAGACACTAGTTTAGCTCTCAACTGTACAGATTTTTGCAGAATATCCAGATTTTTGCCTCATATTTTTGGTCTGCTTTTCATAAAATTGTAGTTTTCTGGAAAATTAGTGGTAAATCATTCAAGATTGAAGATAGAAAATAATGAGACATTTGAGTTTCAGACTTCATACCCTTCAGAAAATTCATGCTAATGCAAAACCTGTTATTCTATCAGCTTTCTAATTTTGTAAGAGTAATATTTAAAAATTGTCCCTATTCTGGGGCCTTTGTCCCACTTTTATTTACAGCTTTGTCCAGATTTCTTGCTCAGTATTCTACCATCATCCAGAATGATACCACAGTGTAAGCAGAAAATGACTGACTTCAACAATTGACTAAGTTTCTGGTGTCATTCTAAGGGGATCCAGTATCTGTCAGCCTGGGACATGATCGACAGACCTTGATGCTTTGCCAGAGATGGCCTGCATCTGTCACTCCTGGGATTCCGGATACTGGCTAAGGCTCTTGCCACCCCTATAGTGCCTTTTTTAGGCAGTGTTCCAAAGACCAAAATCACCGTGACAGCTAGAAACAAATGCAATCTGATGGTCATGCTGCTCAGTGCTAAAAGTCTAAATCTCAAGATGCACTCGCTCAACGTTCTCCTCAAAATGGAGAATGTTGACATCTGTGCTGTAACGGAGACCTGGTTTAAAGAGGCAGAAAGCACCTCTGCTCTCCCAGACAGATTCAGTGCCAAATTTCCCCCTCCCCCAAGGGCCTTATCACAATACTAGAAGAAAGCCTGGTACCCACCATTTCTGCAGCACAGGTAAAAGCTGCATTGTTCAAAGCCAAGAATACAGCGTCCATGGGGCCTGATAATATCCCTGGCTGCACCCTGCATGAGCTACAAAATTAACTGGCAACACGTCTGTGTACCCTGTTCAATCACAGCCTTACTTCAGGCTATGTCCCTAATGAATGGCACACTGCTACAGTCATCCCATCCCTAAAGGGGGAGCAAATACAGACCCTGGGAACTATTGCCCCATTAACCTGACAAGTCTGATATGCAAAACTATGGAGTGCATCATCATGGACCTGCTTAACAAAGATATAGGCAATCTCCAAACTCTTGACACCACACAGTTTGACTTTGTCAAGCGGAGATCCTGCCTGCTGAACCTGGTTGACTTATTCGATGCAATCACCAAAGCTGCAGATGAGGGTAAGGCAGTGCATGCAGCCTACCTCGACCTGGCCAAGACCTTTGATACCATTCTCCACACAGGTATCATTGATAAACTCAACAAACTAGGCATCAATCCTTACATCACTAGGTGGGTTGCACATTGGCTCACAGACAGGACCCACAGAGTGAAAGTTGCAGATTCCAAGTCAGACTGTCGACCAGTCACGAGTGGAGTCCCACAGGGCTTGGTCTTGGGTCTCTCCTGTTTGACATCTTCTTCTCAGAAGTCCAGGCCAACACAGAAGGTCTCTGGCTGGCCAAGTTCGCTGATGACTGCAAGCTAGGAGTCCTTATCACCTCCCCAAGTGATGCAGACATCCTACAAAAGGGCCTCTCCGAGACCAATGATTGGTGTCAGAACCATGGCCTGAAGCTTAACGCCAAAAAATGCGTTATCATCCCCTTTGGAAAAAAACTCAGTTCCCATGAATTACCACATTGATGCGAGCCCACTGAACATTAAAGGGGCCATACCAGATCTAGGCACCTAGGTCGACAGCCACCTCACCTCTGAACACCACATTGCCACTGTGGTCAGAAAGTCCTTCTATGTGGCACATTTTATAACCAAACGTTCGGAATGTATCTGACCAGACACCTGATGCAGCTTGAAAGGCCCCAAAAGTTCCTCACCAAAAGGATAAAGGGTCTCAAAAATATGTCTTACGCTGCCCGACTGAAAGAACTCCAGCTCTATTCAGTCTCATACCGCTTGCTCAGAGGTGACCTGTGCCTGACATATAAAGCCATGTCAAACCCAGATTTGATGAATATGCTTCACCTCAAAAAATCTAGATCCCTCAGAACCACAAGGGCGGGAGACTTAAACCTTGACACGGTTATAAATAGAACATGCCGGAGGGACAGATTCATCACCCAGAGACTCCCTATGCTGTGGAACAAAATCCCGGTACATGTGAGGCAGAGCACCTCGCTGGCCTTGTTCAAGAGGAATCTTGACCAATGGATGGGAGATCGCAGATATACCCCAGGGATTACTTCAGTGTCACTGCTTGACAGAGGCACAGAAAAATGATAGGCATAGTTTTTATTCAAACTAAAGGGGTGGCGAAAGCCACATAACTATGGGCTAGGCTTATAAATGCCCTTGAGCAGATAGCCTAGAATGAACCTATAAAGGTTTCGCATCCAGGAAGAAAGAGGTCATCATTCCTCTCTACTCATCTCTCATAAGACCAATCATCGAATATAATGCCCCGTTTGGCATGTACCTGACCAGACACCTACAACAGCTGGAGAGGCGACAAAAGTACCTCACAGAAAGGATCCCAGGCCTTAAACACATGCCGTACATTGACAGACTCAAGAAGCTTCAGCTGTTCTCAGTCTCTTATCGTCTACTTAGAGGTGATCTCTGCTTGACTTACAAACTCAGCCCTACTTGAAATACTACACCTAAAGAAATCCCAATCTCCCTGCGCCACACACTCCAGAGATCACAACCTCATTACCACAATTAACAGAACATGCTGGAAGGACAAGTTCATCTCCCAAAGACTGCCCATACTCTGAAATAAGCCTCCCATTCATGTCAAGCAGAGCACCTTGCTGGCCCTCTTCAAGATAAATCTTGATGAGTGGATGGGTAACAAAGTTCACTCCAGGGATTATTCCAGTTGCCCTACTGGATAGGGGCACTGTGAACTAACATCAGGTGGCATGGTGCCTGGACAATTGTTTTGGGCTAGGCTTGTAAAGGCTCCAGGGCCATAAGCCTAGTACACACCTATGAACCAAAGAGGTTGAGAGGTACGGACAGTTCTGATAAGGCTACCACCTGTCCCTCGTCCCTCTTTGGGCAGGCGTGTCGGTACTTACGTATTATCGCAACCAGATGTTCGAGGTCGCGAAATTCGCATACCTCAACTGTAACGACTGCATGTAAGACTCAGAAGTTATCTTCAAAGTCTTTTCTACTGCCAGTTTATACTGATTAAGTTTCAGGAACACAGGTAGTTTCTATCGATACTTACACAATGTAATCCCATACGAAGTAGCACTGCTGCCATTACCTGTTCTCGCAAGCAGCTTCCAAAGCTCGCTTCAGAGGTATCAGTGTGCCCAACTACATATATGTTGAAAAAAAGAAGAAAAAGTCCAGTAAATAAGGAATCTAGAGAAGCTCATTGTAAAGAATTTCATCCCATCTACTCTGCGTTTTCCTAATAAAGGAAATTTGTGAATTTTGAAACACAGTATAGGCACATAATATAAAACTGGCTGTTACACCCTTTATAACGTGGAGAAATCTGTACTTGCCCATTACATTTCTCAAAACGATAGCAGCAATGAGAAATCAAGCATGCATCTGTAATGCACGCAAATCAGGAAGACATTTTTTTTAAACTGTTTGTCTTCCTGAAGCTAATTCAAACTTTTTCGGCACCAATAAGGATTTTGTATAACTCCTTTCTGCGTTTCATGGCCTCGGTACAGTTGAAGTATGCGAATTTCGCAACCACGAACATCTGGTTGCGATAATACGTAAGTACCGGTGTTGTCCCGAGAAAAAAAACTAAAAAGTGGCAAATGTTCTGAGATTTTATTACAAAAATATTTCATAAGTGCTTTTTAATATTTGTATATACCGTTATTTTGTATCTGAAACACCTCACCTAAATGCTATATAAAAATAGCATAAGCAACGCAAATGCTACAAGAAAAAAAAAAAGGAAGAATCTCACTCTGGTCTTGGGTACGATTTGTCCTGCAAAATCTCAAGTTTCTACAAAAATGCTCCACTTTGGAAATTTGAAAAGGTGGCAATTCTAGTTCTGAGGCTGAGCTGTTCTTTAAACCATAATGTTTCAGATATATGATCAAAAATATACTCATAGCTACACCCTTGTAAGAAAATGCACAATCACTAAGTCAACAGCAGCTTCCGTTTGCGTACTACAGATACAAGCTCACACACTCTTTTCCCCCTCAAGGTGATAATCATAGCCAAATCCAACTTTTCTCATACGATTAACAACTGCATTGCAGTTTTGAAGCTAGTGATGATGTATATTACCATCGCCACAACTACCTGACGTCATATTGTCTTCTTTTCTAGTCATATTGAAGCAAGGCGCGAGTGCTATCCTCCGTTGCAAGTACTGGTGTGGGGATTTTCTATTTTTTTCGGGTACTGTTCATTATAAAAATAGTTTTTGTAATTATTTTATAGTGTTGGAAGGAGGTTTGTTTTAAAACGCATATTGGTTATTTTGAGTGTTTCTTTATGTTTAATAAGTTTGATTGTGGGTAAAAGTGCGTTGTTTTTCTCAGGCGTATGTAGGCCTTGGTTTCTACACAGCAAGGAAGATAGCCTTCTTTATTATTATCCCTTTTCGGTTTGGAAAAGCGGACGCTTAAAATATGCAAGTATATATAATAACTGAATTTTATACTTGCACGCACGTTTGCAGTATTAACGCTCCCCTTCCTATTCGAGAGAGCAGGCGGCAGTGCTCACATGCGTGTTCTGTGGCATTTTGTTTCTCGATACTGCTGTGATTAGCTTTACGTTATTGAAGTATATTGTGCTTACTTGAAATATGCGCACACTGCATTTGTAGGATAAGGAGACAAAGTCTAACAAGAGAGTATGTAAATAGGATATCGGTTGTACTGTTTCGATTGTCTTCTGTACCTTTCTACAGCTTTTGGGATAACATTGTGCTGTTTCTATTGCGGAATAGCTTGTCTTCTCTAGCTTTCTGCGGCTTTGGGGGGTAACGGTGCATATTATTATTTTAATTACAGGGTTCTGTGAGTAGTTTTAGAGTATGTGTTGAGCGCCTTTCGTGAACAAATTGGCCAGGGCAGAGCTTGTATGCTCTCGACGTAAAATGTACAGATTTTACTGCACTGCAAAATTTACACTCTTTCGAAACAAAACACAAGCGAAGCCGTATATCGGAGTGTTATCCTAGGTCAGGCTTTCTTTGAATGGTGCCACGATCACACCCCTTTATGGATGTGTGCAGTAGAATCACTGTTTAATATTTTTTTTGTGAACTGTAGTAACTCGTTGTCTAATAATTTGTCTTAATGTTTTGTCACTTTTCAGTATTTTTGTGGAAGAATTGGATCTTGCTATCGCTTTGTCTGCATTGTCTTTTTCTCTCTTCTTTGTATACTATCTGTTGCAACCACAAGAAAAACACAAGCTAGAGTCTAAACTGACTAATACTTTATCTTCCGTGGTGGAGGCCCATGGGGTATGTGCAAGTGATCCCTTAAGGAGATACAGTGTTTCAGTGTTAGCACGTTCGGGCCAATAAATCCAAACTTCCCACGGACTGCTTGTAAAGCATTGACTTTTAAGCTCTGTTTGTAATAAAATGTAGTCAGACAATTTAATGTGAGCAGGTCCGAATCATGGCATGTCTACAGCTAATGGGGTTTTGTTTTATTTGCCTTAATGTACTCAAACTGACTTGATTCAGTGGGCATTCATTGGTCATGTACTGAAACACTTCCTTAAGAGGCCATTTGCAAATATCACATGGGCTTCCACTATACCACAGGTTTAAGGTATAGTGGAGACTAACTTGGCTAGGTTATGATTGTTTTTTGGGTGACTGGTTAAAATTATGTGCACATGTATTCAAACTGGAACCTTGGTTTGAGAGACAGCCTTACAGAACTATCTTCAAGTTTATAGAGCTGAGTATATTTTCTGTGTTCTGTATTATAGAGCTAAATTGTCTGCTTGATATGTGTCTTACTGCTCTGCAAATCTATAGAAAACAGTATATATATTTTTTTATAATTTGCACATTCCTTACATCTGTGTTGAAACTGTTTCCCCTCCCCCCACATTCTTGGTTGTAGTTTAAATTTGGTGGCTTTTGCAGTGCCCGCCCCACTGTAGATTTGATCTAAGACACTCCCCCAGGACATCTCTTTACCGCATTCTACCTAATAAACCGTTTCTGCACTTGCTTTTAGTCCTTTTTAATTTAATTACATTTTTTCAAACTGTGTGTGGACTAATATTGCTACATATTCAAGTGTGCCAGCTTGCACTGCATGAGAATTGTATTTACTACTGCTTTTGTTACTTTTCTATAAAAAAAAAAAATTCTTCTGCTTTTACTATACTTGTTTCTTCCTACTTTATTTTACTTTTGCGTCATCTTAAACGTTCTCTATTGTATTTTATTACTGCTTGGTGTAACTCATTCTAAGCCTTTTAATTTAAACACTTGTGCTTCAGACCAGTTTTGCATTGAGAGGGTTTGTGGCCTGCACTGTAGTGGCAGAACAGGTAACTTACATCCTTTTAAGTTGAACTGCTGATTGAGGGCTCAGTGTCTGTTATTCTAAAAGTATATTAATTCTGGTTTAAGCACTTGGGCTTTCAGGCCAGTTATTTTACATTAAGAGGGTTTCGTGGTCTGCATTCTTGTGGGAGGAGAGGCTGGACTCTGCCCTTCAGAGCTGGGAATTTCTGGTTGAAGGCTTATAGTGCATGCATATCTGAATTTCTTACTGAAATTGGTACACCTTGTTTGCTGTAGCATAGACTAGATCCAGGCCTGCTGAATCTAGCTTTTTGTATGCTTGTTATTTCCCTGGAACACTAATTCCACCTAAAACGCGCTCCCCATTGGCCCTTGCTTTCAATTATAAAGGAATTCCCAATATTATTCTAGCATGTCCAAAGGTCAGTTGTCTATCTCCTCTCCGGTCCAGCTGGTGAATATGGGAATCTTGAGGCAATGTTACAGCTGCCTCATGTACACAGACAATCCTCTCCTCCTTCCAACACATGAGAGATGCAACCATATAGCCAAACTGGAGGCTAAGCTCTCTCAACTCAGTACTGGCATAACCAGTCAGGAGGAGAAGGAAACCACACTCACTACAATTCCAGTCTCACATAGACCTACCACGACAGCAAACCAAACACGTAATCACACAAAAACATACTCGGAGGCTCTAAATAAAGGTCTGCCTAAGCAGCAGAGACCTCCAAAGCAGACACCCAAGCAAGCGCTACCCCAAAGCAAAACACATGCAACACATCTTGCAAAGCCAGTGTGCCGAACAGTCACAACGCTCAAGGCTAAACACACCTGATACACTTGTAATAGGTGACTCTATCGTCGGGCACACTGATGTCCCGCTCACCAGGCTGAACAAGGAGAAGGTCACGGTGAGCAGCCTGTCTGGCACTAGGATCCGCCACATAACACAAGCACTCAGGTCAGTCCAAGGCAAGTACAAATATGACTCTGTTATTGTCCATGCTGGTGTGAATGACCTGAGACGTACTTCCCTGGACTACATGAAAAGAGACATAGAGGAGCTCTCTGAGCATGTAGCCCAGGCTGGTATGACCCTGACCCTGAGTAGCATCTTACCCTCGCCAAGAATGATGCGACAATATGAAGACAGGATGATCAATTTCAACAATTGGCTTAAGTATTGGTGTCATTCAAAGGGGATCCAATGCCTGTCGGCTTGGGATGATATGCATGACAAGCCACAATGCTTTGCTAGGGACGGCTTGCACCTGTCACCCCTGGGCTTTCGGATATTGGCAAAGGCTCTTGCTGTCCCCATAGTGCCTTTTTTAGGCAAGGCTCAAAAGACAAACCCTCCTCCATAGGTATCACAAGGGATAAGAAAGTAAGAGCAATGCTACTCGACGCTAGAAGTCTAAACCTCAAGATGCACGCACTCAAAACTCTCCTTAGCATGGAGAACATAGATATCTGTGCAGTAACAGAAACCTGGTTCAGGACTCCCGAGAGCACCCCAGCACTACCAGGTTATACCTCATACCATGCTTTTCGGCCCCAAAACTTGGACTGAACCACAAAAGGAGGGGGAGTATCGATATTCATCAAAGATGCCCACACCTCCAGGTTGGTGGCAAAGCACGAAGCATCAGAGACTATCCATGTGCAACTAACAGTGGGTAAAACTGCCTTCCAGTTTATAGCCTGCTACAGACCACCCTCCCAAACCCAGGAATCCCACTTGGCCTTCCTGAGAACACTGGAAAATATGAAGGTCTCTCCGAACACCATTATATTGGGCGACTTCAACTACCCAAACATAGATTGGGAGCAGTACTCTAGCTCCAACACCCTTGCCCAAAGGTTCCTAGAATTCATAAACTCAAATGCTATGGAACAACTTGTTACCACTCCCACAAGAGGGGAATACATATTGGACCTGATCATCACCAACATGGGGACTCTATGCTCCAGACCAGAAGTGTATCCCTCACTGGTAAGATCAGACCATAAACTGATCTCACTGGATATTCATATCCCGACCCCACCCCCTGCCCAGAAAACCACAGTGAAAAACTTCTCTAAAGCAAATTTCACACTCCTCAAAACCGAGGTGTAATCCTTCAAAGCCCCCGGGCCTGTGGAAAATACAGCCCAGACCGCAGAATCCTTTATAAATGCATTCTATGAACACCTTCAGGAATGCATGGATCATGCAATCCCAAATAAAACCAAGACCCAATCCTCCAAAGGCAGACTACCTGTCTGGTGGACCCCAGCCATAAACAAACTATACAATAGAAGGAGAAAGCTACTACATGATAGAGCAAAATCCCAAAAAGGGAAGGCATCTCTGATCAGTATTGGCAAAAAACTAAGGGCACTCATAAAATCGTCAAAGGCCAGCTTCGAGAGAAAAATTGCACAGGACACTAAGGATAATCACAAGGCTTTCTTTAGTTATGTTGGGAACCTGGGTGGGAATTCCCAGATATGCTCAGAATTAGTCCAAAATGACAAAAAATACACTGATCCCACAGACATTGCCAACATCCTAGCTGACAGGTTCAGCGCAAACTTCTCCCACCAAAAGGGCAAATATCTATCCCAGCAGAGTGCTGGCCCTGACATCTCAGATGCTCAGGTGGGAGCTGCCCTCTCCAAAGCAAAAAACACCATCAGTGGGACCAGACTGTGTCCCAGGCTGCGTCCTACATGAACTCGAAGAAGAGCTAAACCCAAACATAAAACTACTGCTCAGTCTCAGCCTTACTACAGGATGTGTACCCAAAGAGTGGCGTACAGCAACAGTGGTCCCTCTCCACAAAGATGGTCCCTCAACGGACCCTGGAAACTATCGCCCCATAAGCCTGACTAGCTTGGTCTGCAAAGCTATGGAAAGGATCATCATGGACCTAATAAATAAAGATATTGGGGACCTACAGACACTGGATCCTACCCAGTTTGGCTTTAAGGGCAGATCCTGCCTCTTAAACCTGGTTGACTTCTTTGAAGCAGTCACCAAGGCCATTGGCTAAGGGAAGGTGGTCCACACGGCCTATCTGGACCTTGCAAAAGCCTTCGATAGAATACCCCACTCGGGCATTATAGATAAGCTCATCAGCTTAAATATAAACCTCTATGTCACTAGATGGGTTGCAAACTGGCTCAAGGACAGAACCCACATGGTTAGAATTGCTGGAGCCATGTCAGACTCCAAACCAGTTACAAGTGGCATCCCACAAGTCTCTGTCCTGGGACCTCTCGTTTGGTATATATTTCTCGGAGGTACAGGCCAACACGGAAGGACTGTGGCTGACCAAGTTCGCAGATGACTGCTAGCTGGGCACCATAATCGACTCTCCAGCCGAGACAAGCATCCTCCAAAAGGGCCTCATAGAAACAGACAACTGGTGCCAGAGCCATGGCCTCAAGCTAAACGCCAAAAAGTGTATAGTCATCCCCTTTGGCAAAAACAGTGCCCACAAATTACCACATAGGTGGTAATCCATTAAGTACAGAAGTAATTAGGGAGCTGGGGGGACCCAAGTTGATAGCAATCTCCCATTTGACAACCACGTGGCCAAAGTGGTTAGAAAAACATTTTATATAGCCCACCTATTCATGAAGGGATTCACATGTAGATTAGGGGAGGTCATCGTGCCTCTTTACTCATCCCTCATCAGGCCCATAATAGAGTACAGTGCCCCTTTTGGGATGTACCTTACCAAACACCTGCAGCAACTGGAAAGACCCCCAAAAGTACCTCACCAAGAGGATCAAAGGGCTCAAACAGATGCCATATGCTGCCCGGTTAAAAAAACTCCAGCTCTACTCAGTGGCATACTGCCTGTTCAGAGGTGACCTGTGCCTGACTTATAAGGCCATGTCCAACCCGGAATTAAGGGACATGCTGCACGTCAAAAAAATCCAAATCCCATCGAGCTACACGCTCGAGAGACTTTAACCTCAGTACTGAAATAAATAGGACATGCTGGAGGGACAGATTCATAACCCAGAGGCTCCCTTCACTCTGGAATAAAATCCCAGTCCAGGTTAGGCAGAGTCCCTCATTTCCTCTCTTCAAGAGGAATCTTGATGAGTGGATGGGAGATCGTAGGTTTACCCCGGGTATCACTTCTGTGTCACTGTTAGACAGAGGAACAGTATACTAACCTCAAAAAAGGGCATAGCAAAATTAATTTAAAATGGGTGGCAAAAGCCAAACATACTCTGGCTAGGCTTATAAATGCCCTAGGGCAGATAGTCTAGTATTAACCTAAGTATGTCGCAACCACCTTGAAAAATATGGTAAATTTGCAAGAGGGGCAGCCCACTAACGTTCATCTTTCTATAACGGTGTTAGCCTTTCAAAAGGTGTCATTTGCTCATAGGTTTACTATCTTGCATCCTTTACATATGAAGAGAAGTGGCAGAGCATGTTACTGCTGGAGTCTATAGCCAAGAGTAATTTTAACATTGTCATTGATTTGTTTTCTAGTCCTAAAAATGTTAAAAGCAGATGTGCATTGGTACATTGCCCACCAAAATGTACATGTATTATTGAAATCAAAAATGATACTTTTCATTTTTTCATTAGATTTGTCATTCAATTTATCAGTATCTGTTAATGAACTTTAAGATGTGTAATACATTGGAAAAAAGTTTTGGTTATTCAGTGCTAATAACATGACAAGTTTATATGGAAGTTAAGAATTGGGGGGGGGGGTCTAAGAACTCCTTGTCTTGAGGCACCCAATATGACCGTATGCTATCACATAAGCAAACAGTAGATGGCAGTATGATTATTTTAAAAAATTTTTGGACTGGTATACCACAGTTGAGTAGCTTGGTGTGAATTTTGATGTATCCAGAGTAGAAAAACATTTTTATTTTCAAGCATGAGAAAGCTGAGAAATTGGGAGATAATGTGTAGACTTGATAGTGGTCCCAATACTGAAGACTGTTAAAACTGCAGCTTGTGCATATGTATTCAATATTCCACTTTTTTAATTTTCCTCAGTTTGGAATAAAGCCCTTAAGCCACTGAGGCTTTTAAGTTGTAATTTTATTGTCTTAACTGCCGTGCCACTGTGTGAGGTTAAAAATATTTCTCTTGAACAAGGGAAGTTTGTCAGGGGATCCCTAGCCCCACCACTTTTGAATTCATAATGTATGTATTGGCAGATTTAGAAAGAAAGCTTGTGTCACTATATTGGAAATCAGTTGGTGTACTTTGAGTAATGGCATATTTTCTGAGGAATTTCCTAACGGATTTCTCAGAAATGTACTGAAGTAATTTTCAACTTGAATTGTTTGCAGCATTTACTTAAGATTAGATGCAAAATAATAAATCTGCTCAGATTAGTATTGGGGATCCCTGCCATACTAAAACAAAGTGAAACATTTTTTTTGGTGCTTGTCAGGCACATCTCCATTTGTCCCAGAAATGGATGTCTGTTCAAAAATGTAGTTTTAAATTACCCTTGATAGCTTCAGGCACTAAAACATTATCTTTCTGCACTAAGGAGTTGAGGGGTGTGTGTGTCTGTGTTCATAGGTTGGTACTAGGCTATCGGCCCTAGGGGCCTATACAAGCCTAGCCAAAACAATTCCCTGGCTATTTCTTCCCACAGTGTTTTACTTCCTTGGACCCCTGTGTAGCAGGGCGACTGTTCACCCCGAGGTGAATCCCATCTCCCATCCAATCAGAAGAGGGCCAAAGAGGTGCTCTGCTTGACATGTATGGGTGGTCTATTCCAGGGTCTGGGGAATCTCTGGGTCAGGAACCTATCCCTCCAGCATGTTTTTGTTTATTGTGATAAGGTTTAGATGCATTATTCTGTCACTTCCCCTACACTGCACTGAAATACTGTGCAGTCATAAGAATGCAAGTCCCATAAGCAAGTGAAGTATGTTGGCAAACGGAAGACTAAAGTGCTGTAATACAAAGACATTTTAAGAAAGGTACCCAATTTCTTTCTTAAATTGTTCGTGTATAATAGCAATAATCCACTCCTCGATTATTGCTATCACAGGATTTACCTACAGCTTGCTGTATTTAATCTTGTCTTCATCCTCATGATCAAACCACACTGATTCTGGGTAAATCCTGTGGTACCTACAAGACCCAGTCATGGGTTACTGCTAAAATATGAAAAACAGGAATAAGTTAATATTGCACTACTGCATACACAGTGATAAATACCATCAGTTTTAGCCAGTTAAATTTCTTCACTTGCGTAACTAAAATGTTAAGGACAGTAACAACCTTATGTTTTTTTTTTTGCCTTGCTAGCTCTTGGAAATTACAGCAGCTCTAGCAGCTAGTCCTCTGACTTTCCATAGTTGACAATCTTGTGCTTTCTAACAAAAAATCAAATTAGCTCCTTATAGTTCAAACAAATGTTCATATCTCCAGAACCACAAAGCCCCCCCCCCCCCTTAATCCATCCAAGGTTTTTCCCATATTTTGGCAGGCTACCTGGTTTGATAAGTATTAAGACAACACTTTAAGCACAAAATCTCCAGTCCCATGATAGGGCCTAGGAATTGCACCTACAAGTGCTACCCAGTGGAGTATGTCAAATGTGCCATCAAACCGCAGCCAGGGAATAATTTTGACTTAAGTCCCCAACCCCATGCTGATAATGTCACTGGGTAGGAATCTCCAGTATCCTGCTAGGGTCCAGGAACTGCACCTAAAAGTACTACTCACTGAGGTGTCGTCATAATGCAGCCAGTGAGTGATTTTGATGAACTTAGTCCTCAACCCCACACTGATAACATCCTTGTGTAAGAAGGTCATGAAGTATAGTCTAAGGGCATACCCACCCAACTGCAGCAAACACTCCTCTTTAGCATCTCTGTCCACCCAGATGCAGTAACCACTCCTGAGCAGCTTCCCCATCTGCCCAGATGTAGTAACCACATGTCCGTAGCTTCCCTGCCCACCCAGACTCAGTAGCAGCTCCCCTGCCCACCCAGACTCAGTAGCAGCTCCTCTGCGGCCTCTCCACCCACCCAGATGCAACAATCTACTCTGAGTCCTGGCCTCCCCTAGGGCACAACAAGAACATATGTTCAGCAAATCCATCCTTCCTCTGGATTTAAGTAAAAATTCTTGTAAAGTTTTGTGAACAGTTTTCAGTACCTTGTTAACCAACAAATATCACACCAAAAAGAAGGTACAGTATGAACATTGAGTGCTTTCATCTTTTATTTTATGATCGGCCTTTACCAGAATAAATTTCAGGTAATGCAGTGCCCCCCTTTTTAAAAACATTTAAACATATGAAGTAATCGCTAGCTTAAAAGCGAAATGCATCCACAAAATACTTCAACCTTAAAGTTGCTGCAAAAACAGAAAGGTTTAATAAAACTCACTGTATACATGGTCAGACAGACTGGGCCTGCTACTTTTAACCCATTTACCATTGCCATTAGTCAAGAATTCAGTGATTAACCCAAGTAAAGATCAGACATACATCTTACTTCAGATGGGTCATATATGTGTATTATGTGTGTGTGTGTGTGTGTGGAGGAGGGAAGGGGGTTTCGGGTGGTTGGGCTGACTAGGGGCTTCCATGGCGGGAAGTCCCCCCCCCCCCCCCAGCTCAGGACTATAATGGTTATGGTAAGTGTAATATAACACTACCTTCCCAGGTGCCTCAGTCAGAGCTTTGACTATTAATTGCACAAGGGGAGGACAGCATTTCTACTGCAGATGTGAATGAAGATGTCTGTGGCTACTGTATGAGCTGAGGGATGTTTCCCAGAAGGCTCCCTAAGCCTTCTCCCAACCTCCTCGTCTAGGCTTGCTTAGTCTGGCTGTTTTTTTTCTTTGCAATCAATCTCCAGCCAGGCTCCTAAACGTCTGCATTGAGTCCCTTCCTTGAAGAAAAAAAAGAACATCTGGCCTAGTAACAGAACTGGGTGATTGCAAACCCATAAGCCTGACCAGCCTTATCTGCAAGGCCATGGAATGTATTGTTATGGACTTCCTAGATGAAGACATAGGTGACAGCTTTTCAGCGCTTCTGTGGATCCCTGGTGACATCTGCATTGCTTACTGTACTTGAAAGAAAGTTGCTGTTTGTCATTTTTGTATTAGTTACCTCTAACACATTGCATTTAAGTTACCTGGCACTTGCTCACTAAAGCAATTATATAAGTTAGCACTAAAAATTAGAAGCACTACACCCTCGCAAACTCCCCTTGAGTAACTTGTTCCCCATTGGCCCTTTTTTTTTTTCCAGTTATAAAGGAATTCCCAATACTACTCTAGCATGTCCAAAGGTCAGTTGTCCATCTCCTCTCCGGTCCAGCTGGTGAATCTGGGAATCTTGAGGCAATGTTACAACTGCCTCATGTACACAGACAACTCTCTCTTCCTCCCAACAAATTCAAACACGTGAGAGATGCAACCATATAGCCAAACTGGAGGCTAAGCTCTCTCAACTCAGTACTGGCAAAACCTGTCAGGAGGAGAAGGAAACCACACTCACTACAATTCCAGTCTCACATGGACCTACCACGACAGCAAACCAAACACACAAAAACATACTCTGAGGCTCTAAATAAAAATCTGCCTAAGCAACAGAGACCTCCAAAGCAGACACCCAAGCAACCGCTACCCCAAAACAAAACACGTGCAACACATAGCTCACTAAGCCAGTGTGCCGAACAGTCACAGCCGTTAAGGCTAAACAGCACACCTGATACACTTGTAATAGGTGACTCTGTCGTCGGGCACACTGACGTCCTGCTCACCAGGCTGAACAAGAAGGTCACAGTGAGCTGCCTGTCGGGCGCTAGGATCCGCCACATAACACAAGCCCTCAGGTCACTCCAAGGCAAGTACAAATGTGACTGTCATTGTCCATGCTTGTGTGAATGACCTGAGATGTACCTCCCTGGACTACATGAAAAGAGACATAGAGGAGCTCTCTGAGCATGTGGCCCAGGCTGGTTATGACCCTGACCTTGAGTAGCATCTTACCCTCACCAAGAATGATGCCACAATATGAAGAAAAGACTATCAATTTCA
Source organism: Protopterus annectens (assembly GCF_019279795.1). Taxonomy (NCBI): domain Eukaryota; kingdom Metazoa; phylum Chordata; order Ceratodontiformes; family Protopteridae; genus Protopterus; species Protopterus annectens. Next base: position 166,042,367 of record NC_056731.1, on the reverse strand, counting down.
ACAATTGGCTTAAGTATTGCTGTCATTCAAAGGGGATCCAATGCCTGTCAGCCTGGGATGACACGCTCGATGGGCCACGGTGCTTCACTAGGGACGGCTTGCACCTGTCACCCCTGGGCTTTCGGATATTGGCAAAGGCTCTTGCTACCCCCATAGTGCCTTTTTTAGGCAAGGCTCAAAAGACAAACCCACCTCCATAGGTATCATAAGGGATAAGAAACAGAGTAATGCTACTCAACGCCAGAAGTCTAAACCTCAAGATGCATGCACTCGAAACTCTCCTTAGCATGGAGAGCATCGATATCTGTGCAGTAACAGAAACCTGGTTCAAGGCTTCCGAGAGCACCCCAGCACTACCAGGTTATACCTCATACCATGCTTTTCAGCCCCAAAACTTGGACCGAACCAGAGAAGGAGGGGGAGTATCAATATTGGTCAGATACCCACACCTCCAGGTTGGTGGCACAGCACGAAGCATCAGACTATCCTGGCTTCCAGTTTATAGCCTGCTACATACCATCCCCCCAAACCCAGGAACCCCACTCGGCCTTCCTGAGAACACTGGAAAATATGAAGGTCTCTCCAAACACCATTATATTGGGTAACTTCAACTACCCAAGCATAGACTGGGAGCATTGCTCTATCTCCAACACCCTAGCTCAAAGGTTCCTAGAATTTATAAACTCAAATGCTATGGAACAACTTGTTACCACTCCCACAAGAGGGGAAAACATACTGGACCTGATCATCACCAACATTGGGGACTCTATGCTCCAGATCAGAAATGTATCCCTCACTAGTAAGATCAGACCATAAACTAATCTCACTGGATATTCACATCCCGACCCCACCCCCTGCCCAGAAAACCATAGTGAAAAACTTCTCTAAAGCAAATTTCACACTCCTCAAAACCGAGGTGAAATCCTTCAAAGCCCCCGGGCCTGTGGAAAATACAGCCCAGACTGCAGAATCCTTTATAAACGCATTCTATGAACACCTTCAGGAATGCATGGGTCATGCAATCCCAAATAAAACCAAGACCCAATCCTTCAAAGGCAGACGTCCTCTCTGGTGGACCCCAGCCATAAACAAACTATACAATAGGAGGAAGCTACTACATGCTAGAGCAAAATCCCAAAAAGGGAAGGCATCTCTGATCAGTGTTAGCAAATAACTACGTGCACTCATAAAATCGTCTAAGGCCAGCTTCGAGAGAAAAATTGCACAGGACACTAAGGATAATCACAAGGCTTTCTTTAGTTATGTTAGGAATGGGTGGGAATTCCCAGATATGCTCAATTAGTCCAAAATGACAAAAAATACACCAAACCCACAGACATTGCCAACATCCTAGCTGACAGGTTCAGTGCAAATTCTCCCCCCTCCCCCACCAAAAGGGCAAATATCTATCCCAGCAGAGTGCTGCCCCCCCTGACATCTCAGATGCTCAGGTAAGAGCTGCCCTCTCCAAAGCAAAAAACACAGCATCAATGGGACCAGACGGTGTCCTGGGCTGCATCCTACATGAACTCCAAGAAGAGCTAAACCCAAACACAAAACTACTGTTCAATCTCAGCCTTACCATAAGATATGTACCCAAAGAGTGGCGTACAGCAACAGTGGTCCCTCTCCACAAAGGTGGTGCCTCAAACGGATCCTGGAAACTATCACCCCATAAGCCTGACTAGCTTGGTCTGCAAAGCTATGGAAAGGATCATCATGGACCTCATAAAAAAAAAAAAAAAGATATTGGGGACCTACAGACACTGGATCCTACCCAGTTCGGCTTTAAGGTCAGATCCTGCCTCTTAAACCTGGTCGATTTCTTTGAAACAGTCACCAAGGCCATTGATGAGGGGAAGGTGGTCCACACAGCCTACCTGGACTTCGCAAAAGCCTTCGATACAATACCCCACTTGGGCATTATAGATAAGCTCACCAGCTTAAATATAAACCCCTATGTCACTAGATGGGTTGCAAACTGGCTCAAGGACAGAACCCACCTGGTTAGAATTGCTGGAGCCATGTCAGACTCCAAACCAGTTACAAGTGGCGTCCCACAAGGCTCAGTCCTGGGACCTCTCCTGTTCGGTATATATTTCTCGGAGATGCAGGCAAACACGGAAGGACTGTGGCTGACCAAGTTCGCAGCTGACTGCAAACTGGGCGCTATTATCGACTCTCCAGCCGACACCAGCATCCTCCAAAAGGGCCTCATAGAAACAGACAACTGGTGCCAGAGCCATGGCCTCAAGCTAAATGCCAAAAAGTGTATGGTCATCCCCTTTGGCAAAAACAAAGTGCCCACAAATTGCCACATAGGTGGTAATCCATTAAGTACGGAAGAAGTAATTAGGGACCTGGGGACCCAAGGTGATGGCAATCTCTCATTTGACAACCATGTGACCAAAGTGGTTAGAAAAACATTTTATATGGCCCACCTAATCATGAAGGGATTCACATTTAGATCAGGGGAGGTCATCGTGCCTCTTTACTCATCCCTCATCAGGCCCATAATTGAGTACAATGCCCCCTTTGGGATGTACCTTACCAGACACCTGCAGCAACTGGAAAGACCCCAAAAAGTACCTCACCAAGAGGATCAAAGGGCTCAAACAGATGCCATGTGCTGCCCGGTTAAAGAAACTCCAGCTCTACTCAGTGGCATACCACCTGCTCAGAGGCGATCTGTGCCTGACGTATAAAGCCATGTCCAACTCTGAATTAATGGACATGCTGCACCTCTGAAAATCCAAATCCCATCGAGCTACACGCTCGAGAGACTTGAACCTCAGCACTGAAATAAATAGGACATGCTGGAGGGACAGATTCATAACCCAGAGGCTCCCTTCACTCTGGAATAAAATCCCAGTCCAGGTTAGGCAGAGTCCCTCATTTCCTCTCCAAGAGGAATCTTGATGAGTGGATGGGAGATCGTAGGTTTACCCCAGGTATCACTTCTGTGTCACTGTTAGAGGCACAGTATACTAACCTCAAAAAAGGGCATAGCAAAATTAATTTAAAATGGGTAGCGAAAGCCAAACACACTCTGGCTAGGCTTTATAAATGCCCTAGGGCAGATAGCCTAGTATGAACCTATGAACTTGCAAACCCTGGATCCTACCCAGTTCAGCTTCGTGAAGGGCAGATCTGCCTGTTAAATCTGATAGATTTCTTTGAAATTATGACCAAGGTCACTGAGGGCAAATCTGTGAACACAGCATCTCAACTTGGCAAAGGCTTTCGAGACAATCCCACATTTGGGCATTACAGGTAAAACTGAATGCAGACCCCTTTATCGTAAGATGGGTTGCCAACTGGCTCACAAACCAGATGCACACTATCGAAGTGGGTGACTCCACATCAACCAGAAGACTTGTTACCAGCAGGGTGCCACAGGGGTCAGTGCTAGGCTCCCTACTGTTTGGTTTATACTTCTCTGTTTAGGTCAGAATTAAAGGGTTGTGACTGACCCCAAATGATGTCAGTGTACTCCAGGATGGTCTCTCACAGACCAATGACTGGTGTATTAGTCGCAGTCTCAAACTGAATGTAAAGAAATGCATTATCATTCCCTTCAGCACAAACCATGTCCCTTCACTATCAAATTGGTAACAATACCCATGAAGTGGTAAGGGACCGCAACCTTAACTTTGACCACCACGTGCCTGCCATTGTAAGGAAAGCTTTCCGTGTAGCTCACTAGTTTAGTAAAGGCATCATCTCGACACTTATCCGGCCCATAATTGAGTATAAAGCCCCATTCAGTATGTACCATACTAATCACCTAGGGCAATTGGAGAGACCTCAGAAGTTTCTAACAAAGATCAAGGACCTCCAGCATGTTCCTTACATGGACCGACTAAAGTCCCTGTCACTGTACTCTGTATCGTATAGACTTCTTAGGGGAGACTTATGCCCTGCCGACAGAGCAACCCAAGACCCAAACCTAGTGGACTTGCGGCATATCTGTAAATCAAATGGGTCTAGGGCCACCCGTAACACAGACTTAAATATGGTCTGTGACTTGTATGGGACATGCTGGAGGGACAGATTTATCTCCCAGTGACTGCCACGTCTTTGGAATAGGCTACCAGTTCATGTGAAACAGAGCACCTCTATGCCACTCTTCAAGGGGAACTTAGATGAGTGGATGTGGCACCATAAATTCTTACTGGGGATAACTCCCTCAACCCTCTTGGTCATGGGCAGTCATCACTAAATGCAGTCTTGGGTATTGGCTAGTACCTCTGTGGTATAACATTGGGTTGAAACGGCTAGGCTTTAAAATGACCTCTGGGTCGATAGCCTAGTAATCTCCTATGATCCAGTGTGTCTATTTGTGTGTATGTACAGTTTTTATGCAATGTGGCTGATATTTGAACCGAACCTCAGCCTCTTGGGTCTTCTCTTGGTGTCTTTTTCAAGACTGTATAAGCTGGATATAATATCCATTTTCATTGAGGCTGCTTTTGTGTAGTACATGGGTCATAGTTAAGGCTTCATTTTTCACTACACAAGTATACTTTGGGAGTTTTAAGCAGGTTTTACATGGGTCCCTATTTTTTGATACTTGTATTTTGTGCTAATTACTAGCCTTGCCAACTCTTGCATTCTGGCTGAAAAGGGAATGTTCGGGTAGCCTGTATTTCAGTAGTGTCCATTACAATTTGCAAGCTGCACGGACAAATTTTACGTGGAATTATCGGGAAGTGTACAAAATCTTCTCTCCTACAGGAGAGGGAGTGTGTTTTCAAGTCTCACAATGGCAGATGCGACTAGTTGCCTAGGTTTTGTTGACTAAAAGTCATGTTAGCTGCATTGATTTTAATGGTGGGGTGGATAAAGATTGCAAGATTTCAGTTTATTCATATAATATGAAATTGGTGAAACCCCCCCCTCTAAGTGCTCTGGGTCGAAATTGATTATTTTGGGACATCTTATTTTTGCATACTTTCCTTTTTTTTAACGCCTGTGATTTATTTATGAATCTCATCTGAGAATGAAGAAAGATTGAGACATGGTGTGAAAAGGGTCATTGGAGGTCAGCTTTAAACAAAAGTACAGTCAACCTGGAAAACAATGTTTTAAGTCAGTTCTGTTGCAGTGCATTGACCATACAAACCTTTTTAGAAAGGGTGGAAATCTAATTTTCCTTGGAAATTTAATGCTTAAGCAACTTTTTGTAACTTTTTTTTTTTTAAGCACCACTGTACTGTTGTAGCCTTAAGCAGCTTTGGATTAGTACAGTGGTTTGACTGCTTGCTAGCTACACTAGAACATTACTACAGTCCTAGATTGTTCACTCCTTCAGCTTCCTTTTCTTGCTGCAACTCTGAGCAGGTCACTTAACCAAACATTGCTACCATGTTACTCTTGAAAAGGGGGCATACAGTAGGCTTTGTTAACTTTTGTTGTTAAGTGTTTGCCAGCCATAATTTTACCACAAAAGTAGTGGAATCACAAGGTATATAGACAGTTTGGTCTAGCCAGTTTAACTAGGAGAAACTAGAATGCCCAGAGTAAACCCATGCAGGTAGTGAGAGAACATACAGATTCTAAATGTGCATCGACTTAAAATCAGATTTGGACCCTAGAGCAGAAGAGCACAGATTCTGCCTCAAAGGCCCTGGTTCCCAGCTTACTGACCACTGGAGCTCCTTATTTTGATCAGCTCTGTTTGGTTTTAGATTTGGATATTGTATACCCAGGTCTTCAAGGGGTTTCTCCTTGGACTATAGCAGGAGTTTTTGTGTAATAGGAATAGCTTGCTTAGTTGACTGTTACCTGCAAACTATCCTCTTTGGATTTTGGCCCTGTACCTCTGCAGTTTTCTTTTCTTGTGGTCTTGTGGAAGCTATTGGCTGACTTGCTGAGGTTCCTGCTCTACCGTTGTGGTACTGATATGCTTAGACGGGTAGCAGGTTTTTGTGTATAGGCATTCTTCTGAAGTTCACATCTTTGCTCAGTCTGTCATGAATTTCAAGCCCCCCTTTCCTCCATTATGATTTTTTTTTTTTTTCGAATATTGCACAGTTGGACACTCTAAAATTAGCCCTAGGTGCGATTGTGTGAGTGTGTTCCTTCTGTGGAAGGTTGGACGCTAGGCTGGCAACTCGACACAGTAAAAAAAAAAAACTCCACTGGTAATCTTGAGCAGACAAGGTGATATGCTGTGGCGACCCCTAACCGGGAAAATCCGAAAGAGATTTCTGATACACCAATTAACTTTTCAGTACATCTGAATTTTCTTTATTTTGTAAGTCTCACTCACGTACCTCTCACTTCCATTAATGTTGTTCCCTTCTATAGTTAGACATCTGGTCTATGCTCTAACCTCCTGTAATACTATATCGCACACATCATGTATTTTACTTTCATTTGTTTACCAAGAAAGTCTTGCCTGGACAAAGTTTTAACAGACATGGAGAGAAAAGCCCCACAAATCTTAACATGTTTATGTAAGATTAGATGACTACATCAGTAGTGTATATAGTTAGTAACTTGCAGATTAGCAATGTAGCAGTATGAATGTATTAATTTAATAGTCAAAATTGAAGGATCAGCATGCAAGTTAAACTAGTAAAAGGAAGTAACTGGCATAACTCTATTTGAAAATGGGGGTGTAAGAGCTGTTGGAAAGAGTGAATTTAAAGAAAGTAAAGAGTGTGTGGGTGTTTTTAAAAGAAACGAAGTTAGAGAATCTGAATAGCTATAAAAGTATTGGGTGTAAAAATGAGTGTGGAACGGAAGAGTTGTGTGTATATCACAAGATGGGTTGCCAACTTGGCTCACTCTCAGAACCCACATTGTGAAAGTAGCAGACTCAAATCTGACTTCAGGCTAGTGGAGTACCACAGGGTTCAGTCCTGGGTCCTCTCCTGTTTGGTATCTACTTTTCTGAAGTACAGGCTAACACAGAAGGTCTTTGGCTAACTAAGTTTGCAGGTGACTACAAACTAGGAGCCATAACTGAAACCCCCTAACTATGTGGACATCCTACAAAAGGGCCTCACTGAGACATATGCCTGGTGTCAAAGCCATGGCCTCAAGCTCAAAGCCATGGCCTCAAGCTCAAAGCCATGGCCTCAAGCTCAATGCCAAAGTGCATCATCATCCCCTTTGATAAAAACTCTGTACCCATGAGCTACCGCATAGGTGGTAGTCTTAACACCGAAAGTGTGATGAGACCTTGGGGACACAGGTGGACAGTAGTCTCTCCTTTGATAATCACATCACCACAGTAGTCAGGAAATCCTTCGTGGCACACATCACAAAAGGTTTCTCATCCAGAAAGAGGTAATTGTTCCCCTCTACTAATCAGTCATTAGACCCATTATAGAGTACAACTCCCCTTTTGGTATGTACCTCAAGACCTCTACAACAACTGGAAAGGCTGCAGAAATACCTCTTGAGTATTACCGGCCTCAGATGCCCTACGCAGACAGTCTCAAAAAAAACTCCAGCTTTACTCTGTCACATATCGCCTACTTAGAGGCGATCGCTGCCTAACGTACAAAGCTATGTCAAACCCAGAGCTGTTGGACATGCTCCACTTAAAGAAATCCCAATCCCTCCGAGCTGTACGCTCTAGGGACCTAAACATTGTCACCACAGTAAACGGAACATGCTGGAGGGATAGATTCCTGTCCCAGAGACTTCCCATACTCTGGAACAAACTACCTATGTATATCAAACAAAGCTCCTCATTAGCACGCTTTAAAAAAAAAAAAAAATCTTTGGATGGGAAATTAGGAAATTCACCCTGGGGGTCACCTCTGGCTTTGCTCGACAGGGGCACAGGAAAATAATTTTCTTGGGTGACGAAAGCCAGGGTACCTTTTTTGGCTAGGCTTGTATAGACCCTAGGGCAGATACTCTAGTACGTCCCTATGAATCTATATAGGGGGGTAGAGAAGGGTGGTGAAAACATTGGTGGGCTGGAAGGAGAGAAAGGAAAGTACGAGGAGATGAGAAGAGAGGCTAAGAATCCCAATGTGTAACCTTGCAGTGAGCTGTCTAGACAATCATCAGTACGCAACTTCTCTCTGAATGCTAATTTCGTCTTGGTTGTGCCAGGTTGGCTTACTTCAGGCTGGCTTACTTCATGTGTCATCTAGTTTGTTGTGCCTCTGTCCAGCAGTGATACAGAGATGATTCCCGGGGTAAACCTACGATCTCCCATCCACTCGTCAAGATTTCTCTTGAACAGAGTCAGTGAGGGGCTCTGCCTCACATGGACTGGGATTCTGTTCCATAGTGTAGGGAGTCTCTGGGTGATGAATCTGTCCCTCCAGCACGTCCTATTTATATCCGTGTTGAGGTTTAAGTCTCTTGCTCTCGTGGCTCTGGTGGATTTGGATTTTTTGAGGTGGAGCATGTCCATTAATTCCGGGTTGGACATGGCCTTGTATGTCAGGCACAGATCACCTCTGAGCAGACGGTATGCGACTGAATAGAGCTGGAGTTTCTTCAGTCGGGCGTCATATGACATATATGTTTGAGCCCCTTTATCCTTTTGGTGAGGAATTTTTGGGGTCTTTCCAACTACTGCAGGTGTCGGGTAAGGTACATTCCGAATGGGGCGTTGTACTCAATCATTGGTCTGATAAGTGAAGAGTACAGGGGTACAATGACCTCTCCTGATCTGGATGTGAATCCCTTCATGATCAGGTGGGCAATGTAGAAGGTCTTCCTAACCACTTTGGCAATGTGAGTGTCAAAAGAGAGGTTACTGTCAACTTGGGTCCCCAGGTCCCTGATAACTTCTTGCGTGTTTAGTGGATTACCACCTATGTGGTAATTAGGGGTTACCTTGTTTTTCCCAAAGGGTATGACTATACATTTTTTGGCATTTAGCTTAAGGCCATGGCTCTGGCACCAGTTATCCATTTCTATGAGACCTCTCTGGAGGATGTCTGTGTCTAGAGTGTCAATTATGGTGCCCAGTTTGCAGTAATCTGCAAATTTTGTCAGCCACAATCCCCCTATGTTTGCCTGCACTTCAGAAAAATAAATGCCAAACAAGAGGGGGCCCAGGACTGAGCCCTGTGAGACACTGCTCGTGACCGGCTTAGTCTGACATGGCACCAGCAACTCTAACCCTGTGTGTTCTGTCCTTGAGCCAGTTTGCAACCCATCTTGTGACATATGGGTTTACATCTAAGCTGGTGAGCTTTTCTATGATGCCCGAGTGGGGTATTGTCGAACGCTTTTGCTAGGTCAAGGTAGGCTGTGTGAACTGCCTTACCCTCATCAATGGCCTTAGTGACTGTTTCGAAAAAGTCGACCAAGTTAAAGAGGCAGGATCTGCCCTTGACAAAGCCAAATTGGGTAGGATCCAGTGTTTGTAGGTCCCCAATGTCTTTATTTATGAGTTCCATTATGATCCTCTCCATAGCTTTGCAGACAAGGCTCGTCAAGCTTATGGGGCGGTAATTTCCAGGGTCCGTAGAAGCACTGCCTTTGTGGAGTGGGACCACAGTTGCCGTACGCCATTCTTTGGGTACGTATCCTGTAGTAAGGCTAAGATTAAACAGCAGCCTTATGTGTGGGTTTAGTTCCTCATTGAGTTCGTGTAGCACACAGCCGGGGACACCGTCAGGTCCCATTGATGCTGTGTTTTTTGCTTTAGAGAGAGCAGCTCTCACCTGGGCATCTGAGATGTTTGGGAGGCTAGACTCTGGTGGGATAGATATTTCTCCTTTTGAGGGGAGGGGAGAAATTTGCACTGAACCTGTCTGCCAGTATGTTGGCAATGTCTGTGGGTTCAGTGATTTTTTTTTTTTTTTTATCATTTTGGACTAATTCTGAGCATATCTGGGAGTTTCCACCCAGGTTTCTAACATAGCTAAAGAAGGCTTTATGATTGTCTTTTGTGTCATTAGCGATTTTTCTCTCAGTTGGCCTTGGATGATTTTGAGTGATCGTAGTTTTTTGCTAGTATTGATCAGAGATGCCTTCCCTTTTAGGGATTTTGCTCTGTCATGTAGTAGCTTTCTCCTCTTGTTGTAGAGTTTGTTTATGGCTGGGGTCCACCAGACCAGGTGCCTGCCTTTGGAAAGGGTCTTGATTTTATTAGGGATTGCTTGATCCATACATTCCTGGAGGTGCTCATAGAAGGCATTTGTAAGGGTTTCAGCAGCGTGGGTTGTGGTTTCCACTGGCTCGGGGGGCCTTGAAGGATACCACTCCAGTCTTAAGAAGTGTGAAGTTTGCTTTTGAGAAGTTCTTCACTGTGGTCTTTTTTGCTGGGGGTGGGGGCAGGATGTGGATCTCCAGTGAGATTAATTTATGGTCTGATCTCACCAATGAGGGATATACTTCCGGTGTGGAGCATTTTGTCCCAATGTTTGTGATCAGGTCTAGTATATTTTCTCCTCTTGTGGGAATGGTGACTAGTTGTTCCATAGCATTTGAGTTTATGAACTCAAGGAACCTTTGGGCTAGGGTGTTGGGGCTTGAGTAATGTTCCCAGTCTATGTTTGGGTTGTTGAAGTCACCCAATATGATGGTGGTTGGAGAGACATTCATACTCTCCAGTGTCTTCAGGAAGGCTGTGTGGGTTTCCTGAGTTTGAGAAGGTGGTCTGTAGCATGTTACAAACTGTAGGGCAGTTTTACCTATGGTTAATTGCACCTGGATGGTCTCCGATGCTTCGTACGTTGCCACTAACCTGGAGGTGTGGGTATCCTTTATGAATATGGATACTCCCCCTCCTTTTGTGGTTCGGTCTGGATTTTGGGGCCGGAATGCATGATATGAGGTATAACCTGATAGTGCTGGGGTGCTCTCAGGAGCCTTGAACCAGGTTTCAGTCACAGCACAGACATCTATGTTCTCCATACTGAGGAGGGCTTCGAGGGCGTGCATCTTGAGGTTTAGACTTCTGGCATTGAGCAGTATTACCCTTAGTTTTTCTCCATTTTTGTTTTCGAGGGCGGTAGGTTTATCATTTGAGCCTTGCCTAAAAAAGGCACTATGGGGATGGCAAGAGCCTTTGCCAATATCTGGAAGCCCAGGGGTGACGGGTGCAAGCTGTCCCTTGTGAAGCAGCGTGGCTTGTCAAGCATGTCATCCCAGGCAGACAGACATTGGATCCCCTTAGAATGACACCAGTAATTAAGCCAATTATTAATGCTGATCATTTTGTGTCTGTATTGTGGCATAATTCTTGGTGAGGGTAGGATACTGCTCAGGGTCATACCGGCCTGGGCTACATAATCTGAGAGCTCCTCTGTCTCTCCATGTAGTCTAGGGAGGTACGTCTCAGGTCGTTCACACCGGCATGGACAATGACTGAGTCATACTTGTACTTGTGGCGTGACCTGAGTGCTTGTGTTATATGGCGGATTCTAGCGCCTGACAGGCAGCTTACTGTGTTCTTTTCCTTGTTCAGTCTGGTGAGTGGGACGTCAGTGTGTCTGACTATGGAGTCACCTATAACAAGTGTGTCTGGCATTGTGTTTGGCCTTAAGGGCTGTGACTGTTTAGCACACTGACTTTGAGAACTATGTGTTGCATGTCTTATGTCTTGAGGTGGCAGTTGCTTGGGTGTCTGCTTTGGAGGCCTCTGTAGTTTTGGTAGACTTTTGATCAGTGCCTCCGAGTATGTCTTTGTGTTTATTTTGCAGTTGTGAGAGTTCTATGTGAAACTGGGTTTGTGGTGTGCATAGTTTCCTTCTCCTCCTGTCTGGTCTTGCCAGTCCTGAGTTGAGAGAGCTCCGCCTCCAGTTTGGCTATATAGTTGCATCTCTCACATGTATTTGTGTTTTGTGGGAGAAGGAGTGGGTTGTCTGTGTACATGAGGCAGTTGTAACATTGCCTCAAGATGCCCAGATTCACCAGCTGAACAGGAGAGGACGCTAGCAACTGACCCTTCGACATGCTAGAAAAAGTGAAAGTTTGCTGTGTAACAGTGTCAGAAGGGACCTATAGGGAAATGGGTACTCAAGGGGGTTCTAGGCTAATGTAGTACTTTGTTTAGTATACAAGTACTTTACCTATATAAAAATGCTTTGGGAGCAAGTGCTGAGCTTTTGAGATAGAGAATAGACTGTTTAGATTGCAAGTAGAGAAGTTCTAAGGGAAAAATTGAAGAGCAGACTTTATGGAGCCAGAAATACTTTAACCTTCTTTAACCGGCGCTGCCCGATGGTGCTCTATGGCCAACTCTGCGCTAAAGCGGGCTTTATAGCAGGGGGTTGAAAAGAGCTAGGAATTGACCCAAAATGGCCAATAGACTACAAGTTTCTAGCTGGAACCACTGCTCTAGGGACAAATGGCTGCTCAGTGTTCCCCACTCCCACTGGTGAACAAAGAAGCTTCCCTTTATCCAAATAAGGATACGGAAGAGCACAGGAACCAAGCTAAAGCCCAGAGATCAGCAAACTCTGAAGACTGGACTGTTCTAGTTCAGTAAGGCGGGAAAACAAGATTATTATATATTTTTTTTTTTTTTTCCAGAAAACAGTGGAAAAACACAGTAAATGCTTTTAAACGGCTAGCGCACTTCAGTGTGTTAGCCTACAGGTAAAATTAAGCAACAAATAACTGTTTTGCACTTTTAAAAAAGTTAACACAAAAACAGTTTAAATAGAATGCAGAGCTGTATAAACAGGCGAAAATGCAGCGCTAAGCAGTAAATCAAAAAGACAGAAAAAAAAATACCTAAATCAGGAAAAAGTCACTCTTGCTCTCTGCTGCTTGTAGAACTCTGCAGGACACCACGAGGAGCTGTGCTGAGTTGAATACAAGTGAAAAAGCGTGCTAAAGCGGGCCTTTTACAGGGGGCTGAAAAGAGCTAGGAATTGACCCAAAATGGCCAATAGACTACAAGTTTCTGGCTGGAACCACTCCTAGGGACAAACAGGCCGCTCAGTGCTCCCCACTCCCACTGGTGAACAAAGACGCTTCCTTTTATCCAAATAAGGATATGGAATAGCACAGGAACCAAGACAAAGCCCAGAGGTCAGCAAACTCTGAAGATTGGACTATTCTAGTTCAGTAAGGTGGGAAAACAAGATTTTTTTTTTGCAGAAAACAGAGGAAAGACAGTAAATGCTATAAATACTTTTAAGCGGCTAGTGCACTTGAGTGTGTTAGCCTACAGGTAAAATTAAGCAACAACTAACTTTTTAAAAGTGCAAAACAGTTAATCAACACAAACAGTTTAAATAGAATGCAGAGCTGTATAAACAGGCTAAAATGCAGTCGCTAAGCAGTAAATCAAAAAGCCAGAAAAAAATACTTAAATCAGTTATAGCAAATAGTTATAACAAATGCTCTGAAATATACTGTACATTTCCAAAATGTTTGAGAAGGACAGTTAGAACACAAGAAGGTTCAGGCGAAAGAGAAAAAAAAAAGTTTTGTTTTACGTTTTGAAAGGGAAAAAGGAGGAACAGAAGGCCTTATCAAATGTTCTCTCTGTATTAAGCAGAATGAGGTAATGACACTAGACTGGGAGGTGTCACAGTAGGGGCGGGCAACTGCAAAACCACCAAGTATAAGAGCAAGACAAAGTTTTTAAACGGATAAGGATTTGTGAAGATACTGAATAGACAGTGCTTTATATATATTAAATTGTAAAAACAGTAATCTGTAAAATAAAAAAAAAATCAAGATACTTATATTTTGTAGCTCAGTTGCAGTCAACTTCTCTAGTCTGCACTGTGCAAAGACAAACTTTTTTTACAAGAACACAAAAGAACCAGCCCCCACTAGCCAAGAGATAATTACACAGAGGAGATGTTTCAGTTTACACAATAGCCTACAAGACAGCAAGCACTACAGAGACAAATGAAAGTTTTTAAACAGATAAGGATTTGTGAAGATACTGAATAGACAAAGTGCTTTATATATATTAAATTGTAAAAACAGTAATTGTATTGGATTTGTTTTGGTTTTTGAGTTTTGTCTTTTTGTATGAATGTGTGTGCATTATATATATTTTTTTCATCATACTTGCTCCTTTTTATGTATCTACATTTCTATGGGTATTTACATAATTTCTCCCTCATCCCTGCTGAAAATGGAATACCACTTCTTGCAGAATGCAACACGTGCTTGCTAATTGCTGGTGCGCTTTACCTTCCCCAAATAGATGGCAGGATTCTGCTCCTGCTTGACTTTCCTCTGGTTTAACTAACACATGCATTTGGTTGCTGTTGGCAGTAACCCTAACCCGCAGTGTAGTAACTGGATAATAAACTCTGAGATACCACTTTTCATGCCTTTTTAAGCGATGTAATGTGAACGTGTACTTTCCAGCAACCTCTGAAGCAGAGCATTTACATATTATACTGTTGTACCACTTGTGCTAGTTCTGGTCTTTTCCCATAAGAGTGTTTGCTTCTCCATGCTTACATATATTTTTCTCTGAAAATGGTCAACTATACTTGTTTAGGCTGTTGGTAACAGCTGAAGCTGTCTTGGTAGTCGAATGATTTCACTTTGTTAGTTTTCCCTGTATTGCATTAGTCTCTGCTAAATCCTTGCTGAGATTTACTGTCTTCAGTGCCTTTTTTTTTTTTTTTTAAATGCCCCTGTATATTATTCCAGTGCCCCGCACTGGGTCTAGCAGGTAATCTAAACCCCACCCCATATATATTCTGGTATTGCTGTGGCTGTTCTTGGTCCCTGTTGACATCTGGGATCTTGCTCTGTTTCCAGCCATCTGGGGGATTCTCAGCATGCCTTACCCACTCTGCGCACCCTTTGCAGTGATGTTATGTCTGGGGGCCAGATTTGCAAAATGTTTGTTGCGCCTTATTGCCCTACCTCTGCTGCAGCTCATCCAGGGTCCACCGCTACCTTCTTTGGAACCACACCTCCTCCCAGTGACTGTTCCATTCTCCACCAGGGTCATTGCAGGAGATGCCCATGTCCCTGCCATCTCTGGGATAGGCACACCTATCACTGACACTGTTACCTGAGACTCAAAACACTGACTATGCCTCATTTTTAATTAATCTCTCTGCACCACTGGAGTGGCGCAAGTGATTTGTCACCTTGATTTATTTCTGTCAAGCTTTGTCACGGGGTTTGAACTACACTGTTGCTTTTTGTAGATTAATATACAGGGACTTAAGGGTGCACCTTCCAGAAAGATCCTGAAGATCCAGCAATCAAAACTTTATAGAATTGCATAAAACCACCCGCCCCCCTGGCAAAAATCTCCTATGCTTTGCCCTTGCACGTCAGTGGAACTCCCTACCTACCAGCATCCATGCGCACCATCTCTGGTCCCTCCTCCTTCTAAACCTCACTGCACTCGCACCTAACCTCTCTGGGAATGCTTCTGCACCCATCCCACATAACTTCTCGCTCTACCTCTGACATCTCAGGTACTCCATAGTCCTACTCCTTTCTTCCTAAAGTACTAGCAAGAATTTACAATTATTCCTATTTTTCTTAACCTTGTTTGCATCATATTGTATCTAAATACTATGATTTTAGTTGTACTTCTGTATTTATTGTTATGTAATTACTTGTTTAACTTGTTATTATGGAGCCTTTCTCCCCAGGACTCCAGTGGACCATCCTGGCAAACCGCAAATTAAAATAAAAATTAACTTGCTGGTTTTGCATGAAAATGATGTGCAGACTGGTAACGGTTTGACCCGTGGTAGTGGTGCTGCAGTAGCATTGTCTCCTCACAGCAAGACATTGTCCCATTCAATTCTCAGCTAGAGCGTCTTCTGTGTGGAGGCATGTGTGAATGGGTGTGTCTTCGTTGAAGGTTGTGCATCAGGGCTGTTAACTCGGCACGTAAAAATCCACTACCAAACATTAGTGGACCGGAGTTACGCTGTGGCGACCCCTAACCAGGATAAGCCGAAAAAAGAATGGTAACTGTTTGGCAAGTGTTTTCTGGGTACTGATGGCTTCAATCTTATCCTTGCCTCCACGTCAAGAGGACCTAGTACCAAACCTTACTGTCCCTTAGCCCACACTGTTAAAAATCCCTGATCTTCAAGCAATGTGCTTGCAGATTCTTTACTAAGCTTGCAACTAAGGAGGCCATTGAAAAAGCTGTGTTCACCTAGAGTTAGAGAGAGATTATAATCTCTTCCCACTTTATGCATGAGGTCAGGGTGTCACTTCAACTGATGTTACATCTGTTAATTTCAGTGCCATTCTCCTGCCACCTTTGACAAGCATGCCTGACCATCTCAGGTCTTCCGTGATGGAATCTCTCAATGTCCTAGTTTTCCTCTTGCCTCTCTTTCTTCCGTCACATCTTCACCCAGTAATCATTGTTTTCCTGTATGTGTACTGAAGCCACCATACTGTATTCTTTAACGTATTGTAAAATTGGAACTACTTTGATGTCCTCATTTCATTTTTTTCCGTGTTGTATATCCTACCACCTGCCTTGGGCACCCGTCAACTCTGGCTTTAACTATTCTGACTTCAGTATCCAGGTTTCTGTACTGCATAGCAGTATTGATCATAAACTGTTTCATGCACCTTGCCTTTTAGCTTTTGTATTTTGTAACTTGCTACCCCTGACCCTTTTGCCTGTTGGTTGTAGCTCCTCTGATCCTACCTTTGATCTCATTTGAAATTCCCTTCTCAACCACCCCTCCCAGATGCTTGAAGCTGTTGACCTGGTCCACTGTTTTCCCTTATCTGCATTTACATATTCTTTTGACTGCATCTACTGTCATGCTAATGGATCTTGTCGTACTTTCATTCCATGTGGCTTCAGCAAATATAGGAGAAAGGAGTGCAGAACTGAAGTTGTTGTTTTGCAGGTTTGGAACCCTTGCACGACTGCTAAATATCAGCTTTCTTGAGACCTTGTCATATTTTTTCTCAGTCTAGTAATACCCATTTCTCTGCTGTCCTCATGTCTAGCTTCTGTTTTACTATAGATGTCTGTTAGATTGTGCTACATCTTGAGCAGATTGGATTCAGATAATCTCCTGTCTTACTTTCTACTATTCTGCATAGTCATTTGAATAGCTCACTGAAGCTCTCGCGTGCAGTGAGAAATTTTTGATATCTGCCCACATGTTCCCTTTATTCCTGTACACTTGCAGTAAGAGCTTGTGTTCTCCAGTCATCTGGGATGCATCTTTCTCTGCATATGGCTGAGTACTGTCTGAAACGTTCTTCCAGACTGTCCAAATCTTTATTTATATTGTCCATAATCTCATCTAAATCTGCCACTTTCCTTTACTTCATTTTTGTTGGTGCAGTTTGTTCTAGGATGGGATTTTCCCCTTTCATCGTAGGCTATGTCCAGCTTCCTTGGGGTTTTCTTTGGTCTGAATCTTCTGGAAGTAGTCTTAATCTGCCTTTGGTCTGAACTGGTGAGCAGGTTGTTGCTGGCATCCCTTATGAATGAAGTGCAATGACTTTATCTTTATCTTTATCTTTGTCTTTGCACCCTGAAGTTTTTGTGCAATCTATTTAATTGTCCGTAAGATGTTTGGATGTCACTGTCTTGGCAGAGAGATTAGTAGAGCCCCTTTTATCCCATGTGTAAATTTGTAATAGCCCATGCTGGTTTTAAGGGTTGCCAGGGGAATACTGTGCTTGGCCATAGACGGATATAGCCCCATATTTTTTTGCTCTCTGCTTGCATGTAATGTGTGTAAGCACTAAAATCTAGCCCCGGCTTACTGTTTTCAACACAAGCATACTATGCTGTTGTCTGTATCCATGTACGCACTGCAAGCATGTCCTTTTTTTTTATGTATGTGTGGAATGCAGACTACTGTATTATAGTTTAAATATATGCCTACACTGTAATATAGTCCATTTTCACACTTTTACAAATATAGCGTACTGCACTTTGTGTTATTTGGCTTTATACGATACAACTCTGGCCAGTAGCTCTATCTGGTGGCCAGAATGATACATTTGCTGTTTACAATTGTTCCCACAAAGTTTTAAGTGACTTTCCCCCCCCCCATCACTCTCCACTCTGATAGGTTACCTTTGGTTTTTAATAACAACCATCTTTGGCTTTTATCTGATCGTAGTAGTGCTATAGTTACTGTGCTGAGCCATATACTGCCCATTACTTGTTAGTTACTTGTCTCTGTAATCTCTCTTTTAACCATAGAGCGTACCTAAACACCAGGTTAATTGCCCGGTCCCCCCCCCCCACATACACAACAGACCAACAGCAACCTCCTGCCAAAGACCAGAGAATAACCAAGCTCCCAAGTAGTCTAACAAGGTTACTATATTTGTACCTGTAAGGACACTAACTGGGTTGGCAGTGGGAAGTGTGTTTAGTTCATTAGCGTAGTATTTCTAGTAAGTGTGAGCCATATCCACTCCCTCATAGCTTTAATGCCGAAATCACTTGGGGTCCCTTCACAGACCTATCCTCCTCAGTATGTGCTTCCCTGATTCCCCCCACCACCTCCTTTTTGGACATTACCCAAAAGAACTGCTTTTCATTCAACTTTACAGACAGGCTTTTCTAATATACTATATGCACCTCTAGTGTGCTCCTAATTATTCACATAGCCTCTTGCTCAACACACTTTTTTTTGCAGCCACTTACCTGCACTGCTGATGCAACCCCCACTCTGTTTGCCCTCGCTAATGCTTGTGCTCACTTCGCTCCCCTACTCTGCCTCCATTTCACACCCACCCCCACTACTTAGATTTATCTCAACCCTTTATCAACTGACCCCTCAACCACACCCACCATGCAATCGCACAGACTCAATAGCACAGCCCCAAATCACCAGCTAATTGCTCCCTCTTCCCCTAACCACTCACATCCTTTACATCTCCAATTGCTCCTAAAATTTGTCCCTACTCACATTTGTGATATACCTACACCCTCCTCAGGCACAAACCACCAATCTTGAAACTAAAACCACTATGTTCTGTACCCCTCACTCCCACTTTCACACCACTCCCCTACTACTACTGTTCTTACTCGTATGCCTCACCATAGTCTCCATTATTACTGCTTATGACTATTCAGTCACCGAACACAATTACCTTAAACCCCCACCCTATCCCTTACCTCTAACCTCTCCAGTGTCATCCCTAGCCATTTACAGTCAAAACATCCTTTCAAATTACCTCACCAATCTATTATGTCTCACAATCCAAAAAACAACCAAGCCTCTGATTCCATTCCTTAATATACCTCAAAACTGTTACCATCATAGCAGCTCATTTACTACTAGGAGGGGATATTCATCCCATCCCCGGCCCAACAGCAATCTTTCTAACACATTCAGCTCCCACCTACTACTCACAAACCCACTGTCCTACTAATACTCAACTTGAACAATCTTCGTAGTATGAACCACATAGAGGAGTTGTATTCCACTATCACCTTGTATAACCCTGACATAATACTCCTCACAGAGACATGGTTTGGGCCTCATATCAAGGATAACTCCATAACCCCTCCTAGATATAACATTCAAAGGGCAGACAGAATTCATAAAAAAGAGGCATTGCCTTAGTTGCCATAACCAATCTAAAACTCCAGAGCCTGCAAAAAGAATTCCCTAATTTCAGAAATGCTGATTGTTTCCTAAACTCCTCTTAAACCAGTACAGGCACCTAAACGTACTCGGGATCTATCTACCCCCAGGAGACAACCCAGTAAAGGCACCTAAACTTACTCGGGATCTATATACCCCCAGGAGACAACCTAACTACCCTAGAGTCAATACTTCCCTGGGCTTCCCACCTAAACTATAGTAGTAGATGATGTTAACATCGACTGGAACTCTATACACTCACCAATGCCCACCAACCATATTGACCTGTGGAGTTTCTCCCAACTCATTCAGTTACCCACACATATTGACAAGTCCACAAAAAGGGAATCTGTGTTAGAATGGATCCTCACAAAGCAGCCCATCAGTGTGGAACACTGTCCAACTCTGACCGCATTCCCACTTTCATCCTTGGACAAAAGTTTAAATCCATCAACTTCCCATCCCTGCTACAAACCTGTTTCCACAAAAACTTCTCCACAGCCTTGGCATCCTGTATGTCTTCCATCGGAACTCTCCCATTAGACAAGGCAGTAGAGTACTTCAACTCCACATTTCTAGACATTCTCAGCCATATAGCCCTATCGGATCAATTAGGATACGTAGCAACCCTGCCCCCTAGTTGCAAAACACCACAAGGGCATTACTGAAAGAGAGGGCTAAAGCTTGGGGAATCTGGCATCAACAAAACACCCCCAAATAGGCAAGCCTTTTTTGAACTTTGAAATAAAGCAAAGTAACAAGTTTAAAATTAACAAGCAAAATCATTACACTTCCCTACAAAGAAAGTACAGTAGCAACCCACAAAGTCTGGGCTGCAGTGAAACCTCCTCCCGCCCAGTAAAACCATTACATCCCCACCACATATAGAAGGTACAGACTTGGACATAGCCTCCAGTTTCACCAACTGTTTTACCTCTTCTATACTTAAACTCATAAACAGTACAAATCCCACCAACCTCCCACAACCCCAAATGGACTACCCCCTTATCACTCTAGCTGGTACCAATATCCGCCATCCAAAAACTCTTAGCAAACCTCAAACCAACCACCCGTGCTGCTGACAATTTTCCTGCCAAATGCCTCCAACTTGCATCCAGGGCCATAGCTTATCCTCTCTCATTACTAATAAATCCATTACTGAACACACCATTCCATCTTTATGGAAAACCTTTGTACATCATCCCCCTTCGAGGGTGGCCCCTCTAGTGATCTCTAATTACTGATCCATTATGATCCTCTTACCCCTAGCCAAGATTCTAAAGTTGCATTCACCACCAACTCCTCACCCACCTTATTCCCAACAGCCTACTATCCAAAACACAACAGTGCTTCCGGCCATCCCACACCACCACTACCCTAATTAAATTCACCAACACCATAAACGCATACATGAACCAAGGCAAACTTGTCTCTGCCACCTCTCTAGACGTATCCAAAGCATTCAGTAGTTTCCCACAGTAAACTCTTAACCTGACTCTCAGATGTCAGCCTTGACAGCTCCACTCTGCTGTGGTTTAATAGCTACCTTAACTGCCATCCAGTCTGTCATATGGCTTAACCCCCCCCCCCCTCCTGTCACACTTGGCATACCTTGAGGTTTGATTCTTGGCCCCCTTTTTAACATCTTTACAAGCCAGTTTTGCTTGGCAACTACAAAAGCTGAAATAGCCCAATATGCTGATGAGACGACCCTGATCTGCTCTGCATCCAATATGCATCTTCTCCAGCAAAAAACCCAAGATTCCTTCATAAAGATAGAAAATTGGCTAAATCCCATTTGAAATTAAACTCAAACGCAGCTTATGCTGTTACACCCAACAAAGTGATGCTACTTTCTCCACATCCTTAACTAACGAGACCCTTATCACCTGATACCTAGAAGCCAAATTGTTAGGATTTACAATTGACCAACTAAAATACAACCAACGTATACATCACTCACTGTCTCCAAAGTCCACAAAAAGCTAGGGACCTTTTATCACTGTAAAAGATACCCAACTTCCTAGTCTTAAATTGCCGTAGCTAGAACCCATCTATTAGCAACGCTACTGTATGCTTGCCCAGTGTTAAACCTAAATAAAAATGAACTTAAATTTTCCACATGCTGTAACAAATGCCAGGTTTGCAACCATTGCCAAGTCACGCTTCCAACAGTGCCAGTCCCAGTCCCTACATACACTACACTGGTTAGAGTTATCAAATTTATTATACCACCAACTCAACCTAGCACACTAAATTTTATATTAACCTGAAAAAAACCTGCCCTGAACGGCCTTCTAAACCTCTACAAGTCAAATAGACTACTACGATCCAGTAAAGAAGCTCTGAAATTATCCCATGTAAAAACAGGGCTGGGGAATCTCTCTTCCCCATGAAGTTGCAAAAACATGGAATGCCCTGCCTCAGACTACAAAAATGTACGTCCACTTTCAAAAACCTCAAGTCATATCTTTACACCAACCATTTATGTAGCTGCAGTGGACCTAGCTGAGGCTCCACCCTACTGTAGGATGTTATTTTCTTATGCTTCAGGCAAGTTGCAGATACTATTCCACTTACTCTCACTGTATATACACTCATTACTGTTAATCTTCTGTAATGTAAATGTACTGCACCTACATTTGTTGTCAAAGTGCTATGATCACGTGTTTGTCCTTCAACGCTGTATTAATAACTTGCTAACCTTTCTAGATGTGTTTTCTGTAGTTATTTAACCTTTGCTACCCTGATAGTAATGAGCAATTTATGGTAACAGTTTGGAGCTTTTTTTCCCAGGACTCTGCTGAAAATGGACACTAGCTGTCCAGCTGGACTATCCTGGTAAATGTTAAAAATAATTGGCACAGAAGTGGAGGAGCCTGCTCTGGAAACTAGGTATATTTAATTGTGCCTGCTGGTGCTGTAATGTGGGGTGATAGATTCCAGGGCTCTAGAGTTGGCTTTTTGTCATTCATAACATGCACAGCAAAACAGATTATACCCTTCAGGAACTTGTATGGGGCTGAGTAAAGGGATAGGGCTTTTAGTTGACTTGAGTAGCAAGACCCATGATCTTCCTGGTGAAACTTTTGTGGTCTTTGGTTTAGGTGCATATTGAGATGCATGCTGAAACAGTCATTCTATCGGACGATGGTCTGATTTATGGAAGGAATAGTGTTCTTTTTACTTTAACCTGGATATTGAAGAGGTGCTGTGATTGAGCTGTGCAAGGTAGAAGGATTTTCTAACTTGATAGAGATGTTGTGAGCCAAAGGAGTGCATCACCATAGCTACCAGTCTCCATGCCAAGTTTAAGTGGATGGTTTTTCTGTTGGTTTGTGGTGTTGATGCCTGATTTTATCAAATGAAGCTATACTGGATTTCTTGGTTTAGAGTTTAAGCCCATGATTAATGCACCAATAAGTTTGTTTTATTCAGCCCTTGCTGGATAATTTTCTGTATCTGAATGGGATTGATAGCTGGTTTGCCGTAAGCATCATAAGTTGTAGTTGCATTCGTTTTCATGTTAGAATGTGCCAAAGATGAATGGCTAGGGCGTTCCTGTGGGTCACTTTTGGAAGCATTTTTTCTGTTTTAACACTCTACCTTCAACTTTGACAGCATGGGTTCTGTTAAGTAGCCAATTAGCCATCCAACAAACTGTGGGTAAAAGTTCATAGGTTGGTACTAAGCTATTGGCCCTAGGGCCTATGCAAGCCTAGCCATAAGAATTTCCTGGGTATTTCTTCCCACAGTATTTACTCCCCTGGACCCCTGTCTAGCAGGGTGACTGACGTGATCCCCGGAGTGAATTTCCTGTCTCCCATCCAATCAAGGTTCATTTTGAAGAGGGACAGAGGCACTCTGCTTGACCTGTACGGGCAGTCTGAGTCTGGGGAGTGTCTCTGGGTCAGGAACCTATCTCTCCAGCATGTTTTCATTGTGATAAGGTTTAGATCCCTGGATCGTGTCTGAGCGATTTGGATTTCTTTGTGTAGCATGTCCAGCAGCTCTGGGTTTGACATGGCCTTGTATGCTAAGCAGAGATTGCCTCTGAGTAACTATATGCGACAGAATATAGGTGGAGTTTATATATTAAAAAAAAAAAAAAAGTTGGCATAGGGCATCTGCTTTAGGCCTATGATTCTTTTAGTGAGGCATTTCTGTGGCCTTTCCAGTTGTTGCAGATGTCTTGAGAGGTACGTACCAAACTGGGTGTTGTGTTCTACAATGGATGTAATGAGGGATGAGTACAGTGGGGCAATGACTTCCTTTTTTTCTGGATGAAAAGCCCTTAGTGATGAGGTTTGCCACATAAGATTTCCTAACTGTTGTGGCGATGTGGTTATTGAAGATGAGACCACTGTCCACCTGTGTCCCTAAGTCAGTTGAGTTGTCAGTGTTCCCAGCATGGGGATAGTAGTCCAGGTAATTTTAAAATCAACTCTGTAATCTATGGCCTGGGAATTGCAATCTGTGTGAGATGGCATGATCTCCCTTTTCCAGACCAAGCTGATAGGTGACCCTCCCTCCTATTACAGAATACTCTTGTTATTTTGTTTTACATGTATATATGGTTTTGCTGCAAATTACTTTTGAGCTGAACGGTATCCAGGAGTTAAGTGCACATTTTTAAGCTACAGTAACCAAACTTTAATTGACAAACTTGCACTGCTTGATACATACTCCAGAGTCTTTATCCTTTCAAATAAGTGATTCAGTCTTTTAGGTAAAAGGAATTGGTTACTTGAGGCATCTTTGCCTCTGACGAGACTTCACTGTTAGGCAATAACTAGAAGAAAACTGCACTGTTTGTCTCTACTCAGCTCGAGTAAGCTTGAACTGGTAAGCTTCACAGTAAGTGTCCCTTGCCTTTTTTCAGTACTCCTTCACTTGACCATATTTTTAGGTTACACAGTTGTACTAAACTGGGTGCAAGTACCGTCAACACAATAACCACTGAGTGTAATGGCAGATGGAGGTCCAGCAAGGCTTGCTTGCATGCCTTCTTTTCACATGTGTTTATCTTTAGTACTGTCCCAGTGTCTTGTTCTTTCTTACTCTAACCCTGTTCTAAAGGTCCCACTTCCTGTTCTTTTTATCTGTTAAAAATATTAATTGTTTCAAGTGTAGTTGGTGTAGACTTAGGTTTCCATTTTCTAGTAATTTATGTATTTTTTTCGGCAGCCACCAGAGTTGACACAGCCTTATGATGTCTACAGTAATTGGCCCAGTATTCCAGACTGAGTACTCTGTAGGGAGTTTTTAATATTCTGAGAACATTTGCTGTCGGGCACCTCTTTCTTCCCCATTACACCTCTGTTTATCAACTTGAATTGTTTGGAGTAGGCTTACAGTATGAAAATATGTATGTGAATGCTTCCAGGAAAAAATCTTAAAATAGTCCAGATTTTGTTGCATATTTGAGAGCCAAACCTGTGTCCTCCGTTGTTTATGCAATGTTTTATATGCCCTACTAATTATCCCTTTTTTTTAAATACCAGCTTCTGTTGTACATTCCATTTAAAAAAAAAAAAAACTCTCGGTACAGGTCTTTTTAAGATTCCCTGTCCCCTTTCCTTGGCCTTCCTGTGAGAGATTGATAGAGTATAGACAATCTTGGGCTTGCAATCCAAATATTTTCTTGGCCTCTTCTCATTCTGTTGCCTTTCACACTAATTTTGTTCCAAATACTTTGGTTCCTTTGCCAGTTTTTTTCTTGTAAATTCCAGCCCCCTGTTGGCTGTTTGCAATACTCCTAATTGCAGTCACCCCTATTGGCAGTCTCCTTTCTCTGTTTCGCTGTTGGCTTAGTTATTGATATATTTTCTGCTACTTTTGACTAATATTTTGACTGTTTTCCTTAAAGATCTGCATCCAAAATCCCACGCTTTGAATTTCCCCCGCTTCATCATATTCATCACTTACCACTTGAATCATAGCTTTCTGCTTGTGTTATAAAAGAGCTTTAGCTGCGTAGCTCTAAAATATCCTTTCAAATCTGGTAATCCTAAACTTTTATTCTATTGGATGAAACCCCTCTCAGATAAAATCTTCAGCTCTTACTATTCACAAATTTTTTGGTAGATTAAATATCCCTGAACTGTGTATAAAACTAAAGGGACTAAACAATTTTACTGCTTGAATCATTCTATCCGTTGACGTGGTCTTCCAGTTTGTGTATTATCATTGTTCTTGCATATTCTTACCACAGCATAATATCCTTTTTAATTTGTATTCCATTTTGTGCCCATAAATATGGGTATTGCTGAACCAATTTGTGTGGATACATAATTTTGCAGCTATAGTTTGTTTCATTTGTTTACCCCCCCCCCAAAAAAAAACTAACTTGTCAATGTTCCACAACACTGTCCTGTTCCAACAGGTACAGAATGTCTGCAAGAACACCATACCAGTTATATCCTTCAGTTTCCAAGTATAATGTAAATAACTGAGAATGAGGACACCCTATTTGGTTCCTGTTTTCAAACTCTGCTTATATGAGAGGAGCCCTCACTTTGAAGTTTGCTTCAGATCTCTCATATCTTTCTGATTAACCTTTTTATTGTGTCAGGAAAAGTATTTCTTCCATTGCCCCATTCATAAAATCCTAAATTACTCTAATGCTTTCTCTGCATCAAAACCCAGTAACAGCAACTGTATTATCTTTTATATTTAGCTTCCCTGTGTTTTATTGTAGTAATGTTGTCAAATGTCTGCCTTCCCTCCACAAAACAGAGTTTGTATGTCAATTTTAGCACAACCTTTGCCATTCTTTTAACCATTATAGACCTAAACGCTTTGTGGTCTTAAAATTGAAATGGGCTAAATCTGATGGGTCTTTGTAATTTTTAGGTATTCCATCCACCACAGTCCCCCCCCCCAGATGTTGGTACCTCCCCTGCTATTAAGACTGTTAAACAAAACCCTTCCAGGCTTTATCACTTTCTTCCTTACGAACTTCTACCCGAATACCATATATTCCTGGAGACCTGACTGCAGGTTGGTTTATATATTACCATTTTTTATCTTCTGTTTTAACCTGCTTAACTGATCCTCATCTACACGTTACCTTGGTATATTTAAGTCTTGCGTAAAGTATTTCCATTTGTGCTTTCTTAATTTTCCAGCTTCTCTGCTTTATGCAACTTTTCATAAAATTTCAGAATTAACCCGAGACTGTGTAGATGTATTAAAGATATTTTTCTTGTTATAGGCTCCCTAAGTTTGGCAACAAACATTTCTACTTTGTTGCCTAAGTTGTTGTAACAAAAGTTTGTGTTTTAGAGGAGTTTTATATTCTCCATATACTCCCTTGTGTTATCAGTTTGCAACTGTGCCTCTTGGGTTCATAGGTAAGTACTAGGCTTATCTGCCCAAGGGCATTTATAAGCCTAGCCAGAATGTGTTGGCTTTCGCCACCTCCTTAGATTAGTTCCCTGTGCCTCTGTCCAGCAGAGCCATTAGTTCACTGCGCCACTGTCCAGCAGAGCCATTGTAGTGATCCCCGGGGTAAATTTTCTGTTTGCCATCCACCCGTCAAGGTTTCTCTTGAGTGTTAGTGAGGGGCTCTGCCTGATGCATATTGGAATCTTGTTCCAAAGCATAGGGAGTCTTTAGGATAGGAATTTATCCCTCCAGCATGTCCTGTTTATCATTGTGGTGAGGTTTATATCTCTAGAACGTGTGGGCTCTCTGGGATCACCAATTCTGGGTTGGACATTACCTTGTATGTCAGGCAGAGATCACCTCTGAGTAAGTGGTATGCAACTGAGTACAGCTAGAGTTTCTGGAGTCTGGCTGCATAGGGCATCTGTTTGAGGCCAGTAATCCTCTTGGTGAGGTACTTTTGTGGTCTTTCCAGCTGTTGCAGGTGTCTTATAAGGTACATCCCAAATGGGGCATTGCATTCTATGATGGGTCTGAGTGATGAGTAGAGGCACAATAACCTCTCGTTGTAGATGCGAACCCTTTTGTGTTTGGGTGGGCCACATAGAAGGATTTTCTAACCACCTTGACAATATGATTATCAAAGGAGAGATGCAATCTACTTTGGTCCCCAGATCCCTTATTACATTTTCTGAATTAAGGAGACTACCTCC
Organism: Protopterus annectens; assembly: GCF_019279795.1. NCBI lineage: Eukaryota > Metazoa > Chordata > Ceratodontiformes > Protopteridae > Protopterus > Protopterus annectens. The sequence continues at coordinate 166,014,790 of NC_056731.1, read as the reverse complement.
TATGTGGTAGTTCGCAGGTACTTTGTTTTTTTCCAAAGGGGATAACTATACACTTTGGCATTTATCTCGAGGCCATGATTTTGACACTAGGTATCTGTCTCGGTGAGATCCATCTGGAGGGTCTGTATCAGCCATAGAATCCATTATGGCCCCTAGTTTAGAGTAGTCTGCAAACTTAATCAGCCATAGTTCTCCTTTTGCTTGCCTGTACCTCCTGAGAAGTATATACTGAACAGGAGGGGTCCTAGGACTGAACACCGGGGGATGCCACTTCTAACAGGTTTAGAGCTGGATGTAGAGCCTGCAACTCTCAACATGTGGGTACTATCCATGAGCCAGTTGGCAACCCATCTTGTGACGTAGGGGTTTATTGAAGCTGGTGAGCTCGTCTAATAGTAGAATGGGGAATGGTATCGAAAGCCTTTGCAAGGTCTAGGTAGGCTGTGTGGACCTCCTTTCCCTAGTCTAATTCCTTGGTAACAGTCTCAAAGAAGTCCACCTGGTTTAGGAGGCATGATCTGCCCTTAAAGTCAAACTGGGTAGGGTCCAAGTTTTGGAGGTTCCCAATGTCTGTTAATGAGTTCCATGATGTGCCTTGCAGACCAGGCTAGTCAGGCTTATAGGGTGATGGTTCCTGGGGTCCGTTGTGGCTCCATCTTTGTGGAGTGGGATAACTGTTGCTGTGTGCCACTCTGTGGGTACGTAGCCTCTAGAGGCGGAGTTTGAACAGTGTGTTTAGGTGAGGAGTTAGTTCATTTTGGAGCTCTTTTAAGACACAGCCTGGGACACTGTCCGGTCCCATTGAAGCTGTGTTTTTGGCTTTGGATAGGGCTGTTTTAACCTGTGTTGATGATTGACTGGGCCCTACATTCTCCTGGTATGGTTATGGACCCTTTAGGCTGTGAGAGGGGGGTGAAGTTTGCACTAAACCTGTCTGCCAGAATGTTGGCAATATCAGTCGGTTCAGTGTATTTTGTGCCTTTCTGCACTAACTCGGAGCAGATCAGAGAGTTTCCACTTGGGTTCTTGACATAGTTAAAGAACGCTTTGTGGTTATCTCTGGAGTCATTGGCAATTTTTTCTTTCGAAACTAGCCTTGGATGATTTAATGAGGGATCGTAGTTTCTTGCTGATACTGATCGGGGATGTCTTTCCTCCTTGGGATTTTACTCTTCTGTACTAGTTTCCTCCTGTTGTGTAGCTTGTTTATGGCAGGGGTCCACCATACTGGTTTCCTTTTCTTGGAGTGAGTCTTGGGATAGCACAATCCATGCATTCCTGCTGATGCTCACAGTTCCTTTGTAAAGGTTTCAGCACCTTGGATAGTATTGACCTTCAGCATGGAGGCTGTGAACCTTTCCACCTCGGTCTTAAATAACTTGTTTGCTTTACAAACGTTTTTCATGGGGGGTGGGGGTGGAATGTGCATATCCAGAGTGATTAGTCTATGGTGTGATCTAACCAGCAAGGGGTTTACTTCCAGTGTGGAACACTGATCGCCCATGTTGGTGATGACCAGGTCCAATATGTTACCTCCTGGTGGGGGTGTTGACCAGTTGATCCAGGGTGTTTAGTTTATAAATTCTAGGAAGCGTTTGGCAAGGGAGTTAGTACTTAGAGTAGTTCTCCCAGTTTGTTTGGGTAATTGAAATCGCCCAGTATTAGGGTGTTTGGTAGGAATTCATATTTCCCAGTGTCTCCAGAAATGCAGAATGGGGGGTTCTGGGCCATGATGGGTGATCTGTAGCAAGCTACATTTTGGATTGCAGTTTTGCCTGTTAGTTGCACATGGATGATCTCTGCATTGTGCTGCGCCACTAACCTGGAGGTGTGGGTATCCTTGAATATGGATACACCCCCGCCTTTTTTCAGTCCTGGTTCTGTGGCTGAAAGGTATGGTATGAGTTACTACCTAGTAGTGCTGGGGTGCTCTCAGGAGCCTTAAACCAGGTTTCTGTTACTGCACAGATGTCCGTTTCTCCATACTGAGGAGTGCCTAGAGTGCGTGCATTCAGAGGTTTGACTTCTGACGTTGAGTAGCATTGCCCTCTGTTTTTGGTTACTTGTACTGTTTATGGTGGTGGGTTTGTCTTTTGAGCCGTGCTTAAAAAAGGCACTATGGGGGCGGCAAGAGCCTTGGCCAGTATTTGAAAGCCTAAGGGTGACTGGTGCAAGTCATCTCTGGCGAAGCAATGTGGCTTGTCGAGCATGTCATTCCAGGCAGACAGATACTGGATCCCCTTTGAATGACACCAGAAACTTGGCCAATTGTTGAAATAATTTTTTCTTTATACTGTGGCATAATTCTTGGTGCGGGTAGGATGCTACTCAGGATCAGGGTCATACCAGCCTGGGCTACATGATCAGAGAGCTCTTCCATGTCTCCATGTAGTCCAGGGAGGTACGTCTTGGGTCATTCACACCAACATGGACAATGACTGAGTTGTATTTGTACTTGTTCTGGAGTGACCCGAGTGCTTGCGTTGTGGCGGATCCTGGCACCCGACTGACAGCTAACTAACCTTCTCCTTGTCCAGCCTAATTAGTGGGACATCAGTGTGCCTGACTAAAGTCCCCTATTACTAGTGTGTTGGGTATGTTTTGCATTAAGGGTTGTGATTGTGTGGCACACTTACGTGAAGTATGTTTCATGGTTGGTGATGGGGTGTGGTTGCTTGGATGTCTGCTTTGGAGGTCTCTAATGCTTTTGCAGACTTTTATTTAGAGCCTCAGAGGAGGTTTTCATGTATTCATGTGTTATTTGCCAGTGTTGGTTTATTAGGTCTTTGTGAGACTGGTGGTGTGTTGCAAGTATTACCCTTCTCCTCTTGACTCTGTTACAGTCTTGGGTTGAGGGCTTTGCCTCCAGTTTGGCTGTGTAATTGCATCTCTCGCATATATTAGTGTTTGGTGGTAGGAGGAGAGGGTTGTCTGTGTACATGAGGCAGTTGTAACATTGCTTCAAAACGCCTAGGTTCACCAGTTGGACTGGAGTACACCAGAAACTGCCCTTTGGACATGCCTGAATAGGTAGAGTAAGCTGTTTTTCTGATTGGCTGGTGAGGACGAATAGAGAGCCTTGTCCTTCTGGACAGTATAGGGGGGTTCTAGTGCTAATTAGTGTTTGCTGTGAGTTTTAAGCAAGTGCTGGACTGAAATGAATGGTTTGAGTGCTAAAGTTGAAGGTTTGTCTAGTTCCAAGAGAAAAATTGTAGAGTAGACTTTGTGGAGCCGAGACTAGTTTAACTCTAGGTAAACGGCACTGCCCGGTGCACAAAACCACACACACACGGTTTTTATAGCAGGGAAGTGAAAGAGAAATTGGCCCAAAATGACCAATAAACTACTAACTTCTGGGCTGAAACCACTCCTCCAGGGACAGAGGCTGCTCAAAGCTCCCCTCTCTCACAGGTGAACAGAGAAACTTCCTTCTATCCAAGTAAGGTATGGGCAACACAGAAACTTGTAACAGCCCTGGATTTCAGCAATAACTTGAAAACTGGACTCTACTAGTTCAGAAAGGCAGGAAACAAGTGTGTGTACATTGTCTCTGTCATGTGTTTACGTTCTCAATGTTAAAATATCGAATTTTAAGCCTGTAAAGTTGAGCAGACAAACCACGAGCACTGAAACTCCATTGCAGAATGTCGAACCCGTGGTACAGTGTGTTAGATACGTACTTTTTTAGGGTTGGTTTTGGGGAGGGTATGTGTTGGGGTGTTTGCGGTTTGGGTTAGGGTAGGTTTTGTGCAGTGTGACTGTTAGGAGTGCTGGTATTTGTATGCAATGTGTTTGTGCAGTGCTCTGTGGAATGTGCGGTGCTGGGTTGTTAGTGTTGTGCGACCTCTGAGTTGGTATATATAAGTAGGAGGGTGTGGGGGGCTTGCCCCTACATATACTAAGGGTAGGTGTGCATATGTAGTTGTGTGCATGTGTGTTTCTTCTTTGTAAGTGTTGGGAGGTGTGTACATTTGTGTGTGTGTTCCGGGATTTTGTAGATAACATTGTTTTGGGTGGTTTGTGCATGTTCGTTGTTTAGTGAATTCGACTTCATAGTTTTGTGATGCTGAAATTCAATATTTCAGTATTTTGAGATTATGAAGCTAGCCTGTGTGTATTTTTGTATATTATTTATATATATATATATATATATATATATATATATATATATATATATATATATATATATATATATATATAAATAATATACATTGTCTCTGTCAACTATTCCCTTCCACATAATCAAACGTGTGGTGTCCTTAATGTAGAACTCAGTTTTATCTAAATTCTTTTTCATTGTCTCTTTCATGTGTTAGAGGAATTTTCTGTGGCAGCCTATAGGGAAATTTGTTTAGGAAGACCTTGTAAAGTCACCCCTGTACAGTGCATTTTTATTGCCAGGCAATTACTGCTATTGGTCATCTTCTGAAGGCTGGGGTTTTGTACATAAATATGGAAGAGTTACCCCCCCCCCCCCCCCCATGCGTAGACTGTCATCTAAAGTACTACTTTTTTTTATTTTTTGGGGGGAGATGATAGGGAAAGTCCCTTTCCCCCACATACCGCTAAGTAATGCCAGTAGCCTGCACTGTCTTCTTAGAAGGGTAGAGGTCTTGACTACAGCCCAAGTGACCCAACTTCATTTACTGACTGGTGTTTAGTATAGGCAGGGAAGATTGATGTGTATGCCTGAGGATGGGAGGGAGGCAGTCCATTCAAGCTGCTGCTCTGGCACAGGCAGGAGCATGTTATGATGCAGGGAGCTAGTAGAAGATGCATGTGTGAGCACCCTTGCTGATGTGAGGGAAGGGAATTTTGGTTTAAACACTTGGGCTTCGGACCAGTTTTGCACTGAGAGGGTTTGTGGTCTGCACTGTTGTGGCAGAACAGGTAGCTTACATCCTTCTAGGTTGGGAACTGCTGATTGAGGGCTCAGTGTCTGTTCTAAAAGTGTATTAATTCTGGTTTAAGCACTTGGGCTTTCAGGCCAGTTATTTTACATTAAGAGGGTTCGTGTCTGCACTCTTGTGGGAGGAGAGGCTGGACTCTGCCCTTCTGAGCTGGGAATTTCTGGTTAAAGGCTTATAGTGCATGCATATCTGAACTGCTTCTTACTGAAGTTGGTGCGCCTTGTTTGCTGTGGCATAGACTGGATTCGGGCCTGCTGGATCTAGCTTTTTGTGTAACTTGAGCACTAATCCAGACATTCTCTAAAGTATTCAGTTGTATTTATTACTGCTTGGTTGTAACTTGATTAAAGTGTAGCTATCATTCTAAGTCTTTTGGAGAGCCCAGTGTTCAAGTGTATTAGTTCTGGTTTAAGCACTTGGGCTTCAGGCCAGTTATTTTACATTAAGAAGGTTCGTGGTCTGCACTCTTGTGGGAGAAGAGGCTGGACTCTGCCCTTCTGAGCTGGGAATTTCTGGTTAAAGGTTTATAGTGCCTGAATATTTGAACTGTATCTTACTGAAGTTGGTACACCTTGTTTGCTGTAGCATAGACTAGATCCAGGCCTGCTGAATCTAGCTTTGTTTATATGCTTGTGTGTTTGCTTGTTTCAATTCCACCTAATACGCGGCTTCTCAGCGCTTCTGTGGATCACTAGTGATATCTGCATTGCTTACTGTACTTATTTCGTTGTTTCACTTGAAAGAAAGTTACTGTTTGTCGTTTTTGCATTTAGCTACTTGAACACACTGCACTCAAGTTACCTGGCACTTGCTCACTAAAGCAATTATAAGTCAGCACTAAAAATTAACAGCACTACACCCTCACTCCCCACTGGCCTTTACTTTCAATTAAGGAATTCACAATATTATTCTAGCATGTCCAAAGGTCAGTTGTCAATCTCCTCTCCGGTCCAGCTGGTGAATCTGGGAATCTTGAGGCAATGTTATAACTGCCTCATGTACACAGACAACCCTCTCCTCCTCCCACATAACACAAATATTTGCGAGAGATGCAGCTATTTAGCCAAACTGGAGGCTGAGCTCTCAACTCAGGACTGGCAAGACCAGACGGGAGGAGAAGGCAACTACACACACCACAAAACCAGCTTCACATAATGCTACCACACCACTGAATCAAACACATAAACACACAAAGACATACTCGGAGGCTCTGAGTAAAAATTTACCTAAACAGCAGAGGCCTCCAAAGCAGACACCCAAACAACTGCTACCTCAAGACACCCCACAAGCAACACACAAACCACAAAATCAGTGTGCAAAGCAATCACAGCCCTTAAGGCCAAATACAGCACCAAACATACTTGTCATAGGTGACTCCATAGTCAGACACACTGACGTCCCACTCACCAGGCTGAACAAGGAGAGGGTCACAGTAAGCTGCCTATCTGGCGCTAGAATCCGCCACAACACAAGCACTCGGGTCACTCCACGGCAAGTACAAATATGACAGTCATTGTCCATGCTGGTGTGAACGACCTGAGACGTACCTCCCTGGACTACATGAAAAGAGACAGAGGAGCTCTCTGATTATGTAGCCCAGGCAGGTATGACCCTGACCCTGAGCAGTATCCTTCCTTCACCAAGAATGATGCCACAATATAGAGAAGATGATCAGCTTTAACAATTGGCTTAATGTCTGGTGTCATTCAAAGGGGATCCAGTGTCTGTCTGCCTGGGGGTATGACATGCTTGACAAGCCATGCTGCTTCGCAAGGGATGGCTTGCACCTGTCACCCCTGGGATTCTGGATATTGGCTAAGGCTCTTGCCACCCCCATAGTGCCTTTTTTAGGCAAGACTCAAATTCTAAACCTACCACCCTAGAAAACAAAAATGGGAAGAAACTGAGGGTAATGCTGCTCAATGCCAGAAGTCTAAATCTCAAAATGCACGCACTCGAGGCCCTTCTCAGTATGGAGAACATCGATGTCTGTGCTGTAACTGAAACCTGGTTCAAGGCTCCTGAGAGCACCCCGTGAGGTTTTACCTCCTCATGCGTTCCGGCCCCAAAACCCGGACCACACCACAAAAGGAGGAGGTGTATCCATATTCATAAAGGATACCCACACCTCCAGGTTGGTGGCAACGCACGAAGCTTCGGAAACCATCCAGGTGCAACTAACCATAGGCAAAACTGCTCTACAAATTGTAGCATGCTACAGGCCACCCTCTCAAACTCGGGAACCCCACACAGCCTTCCTGAAGACACTGGAGGGTATAAATGTATCTCCAAACACCATCATATTGGGTGACTTCAACTACCCGAATATAGACTGGGAACATTACTCAAGCCCTAACTTTCTAGCCCAACGGTTCCTGGAGTTCATAAATTCAAATGCCATGGCAGCTAGTCGCTGTTCCCATGAGAGGAGAAAATATACTAGATCTCATTATCACAAACATGGGGATAAAATGTTCCACACCGGAAGTATATCCCTCATTGGTGAGATCTGATCCTAAACTAATCTCACTGGAAATCCACATCCCGCCCCCACCCCAAGCAAAAAAGACCACAGTGAAGAACTTCTCTAAAGCAAACTTCACACTACTCAAGACTGGTGTGGTATCCTTCAAGGCCCCTGAGCCAGTGGAAACCACAACCCAAGCTGCGGAAGCCCTTACAAATGCCTTCTATGAACACCTCCAGGACTGCATGGATCAGGCAATCCCAAATAAAACAAAGACCCTTTCCACAAAGGGCAAACGTCCAGTCTGGTCCATTAACAAACTTTACAATAAGAGGAGAAAGCTATTGCATGATGGAACAAAATCCATAAAAGGGAAGTCACCCCTGATCATTATTAGTAAAAAAAAAAAAAAAAAAAATACGAGCACTCATAAAATCAACTAAGGCCAATTTTGAGAGAAAAATTGCCATGGATTCAAAGGACAATCATAAGGCCTTTTTTAGCTATGTTAGGAACCTGGGTGAACTCCCAGATATGCTCAGAATTAGTCCAAAATGATATAAAAATCACTGAACCCACAGACATTGCCAACATACTGGCAGACAGGTTCAGTGCAAACTTCACCCCCCTCTCCCCCCCCTAAAGGAGAGAGAACTATCCCAGCAGAGTGTAGCCTCCCAGACATCTCAAATGCGCAGGTGAAAGCTGCTCTCTCTAAAGCTAAAAACACAGCATCAATGGGACTGGATGGTGTCCCCGGCTGTGTGCTACACGAGCTAAATGAGGAATTAAACCCGCACATAAGGCAGCTGTTTAATCTCAGCCTTACCACAGGATATGTGCCCAAGGAGTGACGTACGGCAAATGTGGTCCCACTCCACAAAGGCGGTGCCTCTACGGACCCTGGTAATTACCGCCCCATAAGCTTAACAAGTCTAGTCTGCAAAGCTATGGAGAGGATCATAATGGAGCTCATAAACAAAGATATAGGGGACTTGCAGACATTGGACCTGACCCAGTTTGGCTTCGTCATGGGCAGGTCATGCCTTTTGAACTTGGTGACTGTTTCGAAGAAGTCTACCAAGGCCATTGATGAGGGAAAGGCAGTCCTTACAGCCTACCTTGACCTTGCAAAGGCTTTCGACACAATACCCCACTCGGGTATTGTAGAAAAACTTACCAGCTTAAATGTAAACCCATATGTCACAAGATGGGTTGCAAACTGGCTTAAGGACAGAACCCACAGGGTTAGAGTTGCTGGCACTGTGTCAGGCTCCAAGCCGGTCACAAGTGGTGTCCCACAGGGCTCGGACCTTGGCCCCCTATTGTTCGGCATCTACTTCTCAGAAGTACAGGCCAACATGAGAGGACTTTGGCTGACAAAGTTTGCAGACTACTGCAAACTGGGCGCCATAGTGGTAAGTGCATCGGACACTGATATCCTTCAGAAGGGACTCGCGGAAACAGATAGCTGGTGCCAGAGCCATGGCCTGAAGTTAAACGCCAAAAAATGTATAGTCTTACCCTTTGGGAAAAACAAGGTAACCCCAAGCTACCATATAGGTGGCAATCCACTAAGCACCGAAGGATATCGGGGACCTGGGGACCCAGGTTGACAGTGGCCTGTCTTTTGACACTCACGTTGCTAAAGTGGTTAGAAAGACCTTCTACATTGCCCACCTGATCATGAAGGGATTCACATCCAGATCTAGTGAGGTCATTGTTCCCCTGTACTCTTCACTTATCAGACCAATGATCAAGTACAATGCCCCATTCGGGATGCATCTCACCCGACATCTGCAGCAATTGGAGAGACCCCAAAAGTTCCTCACCAAAAGGATAAAGGGACTCCAAAATCTGTCATATGCTGCCAGATTGAAGAAACTCCAGCTCTATTAAGTCGCATACAGTCTGCTCCGAGGTGACATGTGCCTGACATACGAGGCCATGTCCAACCCGGAATTAATGGACATGCTCTAGTCGTTTTGGTGGATTTGAATTTTTTGAGGTGGAGCAAGTGACTTGAACCTTAGCACGGATATAAATAGGGCATGCTGGAGTGATAGATTTATCACTGACTCCCTATGCTGTGGAATTAAATCCCGGTCCATGTGAGGCAGAGCACCTCTCTGACTCTGTTCAAGAGAAATCTTGACCTGTGGATGGGAGATCGTAGGTTTACCCCGGGAATCATCTGTGTCACTGCTGGACAAAGGCACAACAAACTAATGGGCACAGTATTTTTTCATATAAGGGGTGGCGTAAGCCACAAAACTTTGGGCTAGGCTTATAAATGCCTTAGGGCAGATAGCCTAGTATAAACCTATGAACCTATACATACGTAGATAAAAGGGCATAGGTGATCCTTATGGTTATAAAAGTGATTGGGTCATTAACTGAAGTTTACCGTCCAGCATAGTAAGACTTCACATCATGGATGCCAGCAAGGGCCCAAGTAACTCCATTGTGTGTGCAACTGCTTACTGGACTGCTCTTGGTCTGGCAGATTGAGATTTCCCACTGCTGGGGATTATATTCCTCAGTAATGGGAGCCTTGATGATCTGCAAGCAGAGTATAAAAAAGTGTAACACTTTTTTTTTTTTTCTTCTCTTGTATAGATTGGTACGTTTGTTGTAGAAATTGGAATTTTAAATTGCTTACCAAAAAGGATGTATTACTAACAAAGTACATGTAACCTGTTTAGTCAGGACGTCATTGACTTTATTTTGTTTGGTTTTTTTGCTGCTTGCGTACCCCCCCCCCCCCAATGCTGTTGTATTGCTATTTTCTTGAATGAAATGACAAAATGTTGCTAAATTTATTCATGAAATATTTCTGTATTCTGCTTTGCCCCTTCACCCTTAATACACAGATCTGTCAGTAAAACGTATGTTTCTTTAGAGCAGCTACTTTGCATAGTAAGTGGCATTAGTCAAATCCCCAGAGGACCACCTTTGTATAATCCCAGTGCACAACTTACAGTAGGCCCGACAAATACAGGTCGGGACAGCATGGATATGCAATTTCCAGTTGCCTGTTTGGTGGGTAGTGGGCACTCTGACAGTGTAGTGATTTTTGTCATGTTCCAATAACCACAGTATACAACAGATGCACTTGCACAATTTCACTAGAGGTAAATTCTTGTGTACAAACATGGGTGTCAAGAACACCCACTGTATCCATGCACACAGATCAACTTATGCAGAGGCACTAGAAGGCAATCTTGGCAAACCTCAAAAGATCTAAACCTGCAACCAGCAAAACCAGTCTCTTCCACTTTCTCTGAAGCACTCATGAAAAGCAGCAAACATACGCCTACACCCAGTGGAGTCCCAAGAGCAGAACCCATAAGACAAGTCAACACGTGTATCCTACCATGGAGTCCGCTATGACGAGATGCCCCGCTCACCAGATTAAACAAGAGGAAGTTAACTTTTAGTTGCTTATCTGGAGCCAGGATCTGCCAAGTTATGCAAACACTCATGATTCTAAGACTTGCCTGCACAACATGAAGCATTCTCTGAATGTTTGTGGCAGATATGTGCCTTGTATTGAGCAGCGTTCTACCTTCATTGAGGATAATCCCATGGTGTGAACTGATTGCCTTAGTTTTTGGTGCCTTTCCAGGGGAGATTCAGTATTTGTTAGCATGGGAGGACATGGTTAACCAACCATGTTGCTTTGCAAAGGATGGTCTGCACCATTCTCCCATAGGCTTTTGAATACTGGTTAAAACTGTGTACTCCCTCATTGCCCTTTTGTTTTGGGGCCGTGACAAATCTACCAACCTTGGCAAGTAAAATCCAAAGAAACTTAAAGGTGTTTCTTCTTAATCCCAGCAGCCTAAACAGGAAACTGCTCACCCTGCAAGCTGTCATCACTCTAGAGACTATAGATATCTGTGCTGTTACTGTGACATGGTTTAAATCTGCAGAAAGACTGGCAGTGCAAGGTTTCTGTGCCTTCCACACAATTAAGTCAGTAGCACAGACCGGGACAGAAGGTGGTGGAGTCTAAATCTGTATTGGCAACAAATGTAACTAGTGGTTAAAAAGAAAGATGCCCTGGAATTTCTGTGGGATTTGCAAGTGGATGAAGTCCCATACCATATCCTAGCAAGCTGTTGAAGCAAGAAGTTCGCTTTGGAATAATTCTGAAGTAACTTGTTAAAATTCAGTGCTCTTCCCAACCAGAGTTGAAAGCAACCTGTGCAGATTTCTTCAGAGACACTGTGTAGAGGCTTTTTTACTTAATAGAAGGAAGCCCACTGTGAGCTTTGGCCGGTTAAGACCTGGTTAGAAAAACATTTTATATAGCCCACCTAATCATGAAGGGATTCACATCTAGATCAGGTCATCGTGCCTCTTTACTCATCCCTCATCAGGCCCATAATTGAGTACAATGCCCCTTTTGGGATGTACCTTACCAGACACCTGCAGCATCTGGAAAGACCCCAAAAGTACCTCACCAAGAGGATCAAAGGGCTCAAACAGATGCCATATGCTGCCCGGTTAAAGAAACTCCAGCTCTACTCAGTGGCATACTGCCTGCTCAGAGGCGATCTGTGCCTGATGTATAAAGCCATGTCCAACCCGGAATGGACATGCTCCACCTCAGAAAATCCAAATCCCATCGAGCTATGCGCTCGAGAGACCTGAACCTAAAAACTGAAATAAATAGGACATGCTGGAGGGACAGATTCATAACCCAGAGGCTCCCTTCACTCTGGAATAAAATCCCAGTCCAGGTTAGGCACAGTCCCTCATTGAGACTTTTCAAGAGGAATCTTGAGTGGATGGGGGATTGTAGGTTTACCCTGGGTATCACTTCTGTGTCACTGTTAGACAGAGGCACAGTATACTAACCTCGAAAAAGGGCATAGCAAAATTAATGTAAAATGGGTGGCGAAAGCCAAACACACTCTGGCTAGGCTTATAAATGCCCTAGGGCAGATAGCCTAGTATGAACCTATGAACTCTAAAAGCAAATCATGTTGATGGAATCTTAGCCTTGGAGTACATAATAATAAAAAAAAATTGGGAACAGCAACCCTTATGATAGGATATCTCAAAACTAAACTGGAAACTAATGGGTTTGAGTCCTACAAAACAATTACAAGGTCAAGATATGCTCACAAGCAACCCTTATGATAGGATATCTCAAAACTAAACTGGAAACTAATGGGTTTGAGTCCTACAAAACAATTACAAGGTCAAGATATGCTCACAGGCTAAAGACAACCACAAAGCCTTCTACACTGTGTCCAGAACTTACAAGACTGTACACCAGTGTGAGTTGGAGGTTAGGGGTGTCAACGTCACTTAGCAGGGTGACATAGCTAATTTGCTGGCAGACCATTTCAGCTCTAACCCCCCCCCCTTCCCCCATCAAATAGCTTGGGGGGGGTTGCTAGTAGAGCTAACAGAGATCTGCTGGCATTAAGGCCTAAAGCACAGCCTGTTGATCTCAGTAGTATCCTGGGATGCCTCTTAAATTGCTTGAAACATGACTTATTAGGACCACTTGAGTCACTTTTGACTGAGAATGGAGCACTTCAATGGTTATCCCACTTCACAAGGTTTGGACCATCCATTTAAACCCAGAAACTGCAGACCTGTTAGTCTCATTAGTCTAAAATGCAAGGTCCTGGAAAGAGTCCTTTTGGAAATTAGGCAACCTTCAGGCACTGGACCGGCTTTATCAATGGAAGGTCTTGCCAACTAAATCTGGTGAGTTTCTTTGGAAAGGTCACCAAGGCAGTGGATGAGGAGAGCTGTACATGGCACCCACTTGTATCTGGCTGAGGTGTTCGAATACCTTAGTGAGATGTATTTGACAAACTCAACAAACTGGCAGTAGACTGTTTAAACAGCTGGCAATCCAGCAAGTTATGTTCACAGACAGGACCCAGGCAGTCAGGATTGGTGAGACCAACTCTCCTGTGGAGTACCTCGGTACTACGTGCTGGAACCACTTCTATTTGGCATCTACTTGGAGGTAAAAAAGTAAATGTTAAGGGCCCTTGGCTGAACAGGTTTGCAGAGGACTACAAATTGTCAGATTCCCCTGTGATCCAAATCTCTTTACAAGAGGACGTCGCAGATGCTGTCTGGTGCCATAGTCGGGTATTAAAACTCAATGCCAAGAAATGCATTGTATGCCCTTTTTGAGAATTGCAATTCTGGCTAACGTTTCCATTGGTAAGTCACCCCTAAGAGCTGACCCAAGTATTTAGAGATCTGAGAACGCAAGTAGAAAAAAAATGAACAAATAAGATATGTTGGTGAGACAGATGAGTATCCCTGTGCTCTGGAACAGGTTCCCCATCTGTGTGAAGCAGAGTACAATCCCTATCCTTGGGTGTAAACTTGACCTGTGATGTAAAATTGGAAATTCACCCACTGGTTTGGCCCCCATGTCTCTGGACAGAAGCAGGCAGTAATGCCCAAACTAACATTACCCTCGCCCCAAAAAAAAAAAAAAACTCTAGAAATTTCTTAACACGCCCTCTCCTAATAAACACTCCTGATGCGCTTCCCAATTCAGTTATGTCTGTGTGCCTAGACTTGGAAAGGCCTTGTGGTAGTTATCCTAGTATATATTTTTATGAACCTTTTGCTGGCAGCAGTATGTGGTTTGCCAACCTTTTTAGTGCAGGAAGCTTCTGCTTTTCAGTAAGGTGGTCTTAACCAGTCCCCCACCCACCCCTCCTGTGTCCATGTGCAAAGGTGTAGCAGGCTTTTCTTTACAGCAAGCATGCAGCCCTCTGCAGTTCAGTGGGTTAAGTTGGAGGAAAAGATTATAGATATTGCAGGTTAACTAGAATTATACATTTAAATTTTTCAAAAACACACTTGCTGATTGGGTAGCGTGATTGACCTGTGGGTCAATGATTAAGGAAAAGTAGTCCTGGTGGCTAGCTACTGCTGTGGTGGTGCTGCGGTAGCGTTGTTGCCTCACAGTAAGACGCTGTCCAGTTAGTCTGGTTCAATTCTCTGCTAGAGCATCTTCTGCGTGGAGACGTGTGTGAATGGGCGTACCTTCGTTGAAGGTTGTGTGTCAGGGCTGGCAACTCGGCACATAAAAATCTACTGCCAATAATTAGTGGACCGGAGTTTCGCTGTGGCGAACCCTAACTGGGAAAAGTCGACAACAGTCCTGGTGGCTAGCTACTATAAAACAATGGCTACAGTTGCCAAATTCTTCAAGCCACAAAACGGCAAAAATAAACTTTTGGGATAGTACACTTCAGTCTTCGCAAAGCAAGTGATTTTATTAAGTGGGGGGGTTGGGGTATACTTTCAGCTCACATGTGAACATCAAAAGTCCGGAAGTTTCCTTGTATGAAATAAAGGAAGTTTGTCCTTTCTTGACTCCCTATGTCCTAAAAAAAAGTAGCAAATAGCATTCAGACCAATCTACTGTGCAGTCTGCATGTGTAGATGCAGTGCATGCACAGTACATTTTCTTAGACATCCCCTGCATTAAAGTACTTACTGTTATTTAGAAAAAACAATCTTAAATGCCGTTCTGTAATAAATGCAGGCTATTCCCATGGTTGGCTTTTTGATTATTCAGGCTTCTCCTGTGTGATCAAACTGCACAAACAGTGGATGGATATAGCCTTTACAAAATGAGTTGTGGACTGTTGCTAAATTTGACTTGTGCAAGAACCCGGGGGGGGGGGGGTTATCATTTCATTAATGTATTGCAAGGTTTTATGCAGACCTAGCATGATGTAGATGAGGCAGTTTTGAAATGTAAAGGATGTGCTAAATTAAGATGTTAAGTTGTCAATCTCGCCTTCATTCTTGCTGGATGGGTTCGGAGCCGATCCTCGGCTCAGACTCAGCACTTGCTTAGCTTGAGAACTCCTTTTACCAGCTTGAGGCAACCCTATATCCCATGATGCAAGGCGGGACTACCTCAGATCTCGTTTGCCGCTTTGCGAAGAGGTCTCCTTTTTGCCAGCTGAGGTAAGTTTGAGTTTTTCAAACAGCTTTAGTCAGGGTTTATCTTCCCCCTTTTCCTTTTTTATATAGAGTGTAGTGTTCATACTATCCACCCTATTCCCTATGTAGTTTAAAAAAGTTTAAAAAGTTTTAAAAAAAAAGTTTAAAAATTTTCAGTTAGGCCTGGGCCTCCCTTATTGATCCCTATCTGTGTGTCTGTGTTTGTGGAATTAATTGTGTGACTTTTTGGGGTGTGTGTGAGTGTTTTTGTTACTCTTTTCTTGGACAATGTCTAAGGAGGTAAAGGTCTCTGGCTTCAAGAAGTGTGACTCGTGCTGTCAGAAAATGTCTCTGACAGACGGTCACACTTCTTGTGTTTACTGCCTGGGACCTTTACACCTGCAGGACTCCTGTGCTTTGTGTCGCACTTTTTTAGCCAGCGAGTCCTGCAGGAAAGGAGGAATAAATTAATCCTCCGTGGCTAATTAAAGCCGGAAGGTTCACCCACTAAACCTGGGTCCAGTAAACCTTCCAAGCCATCTAAGGGTCAGGCTACAGCTTCCAAGCCTTCCCCGGTGGCTCAGACTCCGGAGCAGAGATCCGCTCCGGCCGGAGCCGATCTTTCTTCTTCTCAGGTGGGGTCGGTTCCGATCGGTTTTGACACCCAATCTACTGTTGCCTTGTCGGCTCCGGCTGGAGCCGACATATTATCCAGTATCTGAGCCGAGAAACCTTCGGCTCCATCTGGAACCCAGGGGACATCGGCTCCGATCTCTTCATCCAGGAAGAGATCTCGGTCCCCTTCTTTGGAATCTATCCACTCTGCTCCGAGATCTCCTCTTTTATCGGAGCGGAGTCATCGGAGCCGATCTTCCAGGCTGTCTGACCACGATTTAGAGAGGGTGGTAAGCAGGCTGTTGAAGTCTCAGGCACTGGCCCAAATGCTCCATAGCCCGTCTCAGCAGACTTCGGCTACTGCTTCACCCCTTGAACTTCCTCCTCCGACTCCCCACCAGAGTTCGGAGCCGGAGCTTCTCGGGACAGCGACTGAGTCGGCGCCGGAGCCGATACATCCTTTTTCGGCTCCGTCGTCCTCTGCTCCGATCTCCGCCTTGAGACCTTCCTTGGAGGGATCCGGTCGTCGAGTTTCCCTTGTCGGCTCCGAGGGGGCTAGTGGCATCGGACCCTTGTCCGACCCCGCTCTCCCTCTCGGGGCTTCGGCTTTGGTAAGCTCGGCACCGACATCTGCCTCGGAGCCTTCCCTCTCAGTGGAGCCGGGAATTCCTATTTCCTCAGAACGGGAATGTTCCGGCCTCCCGGGGAGGGGAGCCTTTGAGGTGATGAGGAGTGTCCTGGCTCCTGAGCCAGGTCAACGGTCCATCCCTCTAGCTCCTCCCTCTTCGGTGCCTGTAGACGCCTCTTGCTCTCAGGCCCAGGGATCCATCGCCCCATGTTTCCCCATTGGGAATATCTTCCTCTTCCGAGGTTTCTCCTGATCCTGCAGGGGGAACCCCCTCGGAAGAGGACGTGTAAGAGGAAACACACAGACTCCCCTGAGTCTACTACATCTGATACAGACTTAGATGAGTCTGAGGGTTCCCCACGATCCCCCTCTGAGGATGTCTCCATTTCAGACATCCTTGAGCTCCTCAGAGGGGGAATTGGCCCTCCATTGACCCGTCCGAGGATGAGTCTGTATACCTGGAGGCTTTTGGATCCCGACCCTCCACCTCCTGGGTGTCTCCGCCTTTCGACCCACTTATGCAGGTAGTGGCTCGGAAGGCGGGGGCAGCTCCAGATTCTGTGGAACCTGTCCCCAGGAGACCATCCAAATTTATTACGGCCCCTACGGACAAACAGTTTCTTTCCAAGGGCGTCTCTGTGGATGCTATGGTGGTGGCGGCCACTAAGAAGGAACTTGCGGATCCTTCAGTACCTGTCCATCCTCCTAACAAAGATTCTAGGACCATGGACAGGTATGGAAAGCGGATGTTTTCTTCATCTACCTTTGCTATGCGAACTACCTTTGTCACTTCACCAGGCTTCAAAGAGATATTCTCAAGGAACTAGGTGAAGTAGTCCAGGATCCTTCTGCTGCTGGGGCTCTAGAAAAGATTGCCTCACAGCTAGCAATCCAGAATTCCTTAACCAACTCCTCCATGCGGCTCATATCCTATGCAGCCGATGGAGCGAGCAGGGCCGCAGGCACAGGAGTGGCTCTTAGACGTCAAGCCTGGATGCGGCTTTGTAATTTTGCGGACCCCTTTAAGGCGTCCTTCACCAATACCCCCTTTGACGGTTCGGCTTTGTTAGGACCTCAGGTGAAGGAAACCTTGACCAGGTGTGAGCAGGACGGTAAAACTCTTTCTGCCGTTGGAGTCCATTTTCCACCCTTCTAGACCCTATCCCAAGGGTCAGAAGGGAGGAAGATGTGGTTCCATAAAGCCCAAGGAGCTACACGGACACACGTGGTCAGTTTACCCCCAGAGGCAGAGGGGTAACAATAATAGGCCGCCCTAGAGGCAGGGGGTCCTCAGAACCAGGGCAACAGGGAGTCTCTTCCTGAGAAGCCCTTTCAGCACCCCTGAGGTGTTGCCAGACTGTCCACCCTTGGAGGCAGTCGGGGGAAGGATTTCGCTGTACCCAGTAGCCTGGCATTCCCTTTCACAAGATATGTGGGTACAGTCTATCATATCCGAGGGTTACAAAATCCCCTTCGAAAGGTATCCCGTACCTCAACAATCCCTTCCAGACATCTCACCCGGTCAAAGGGATTTGGCAGAACAGGAGGTTTTAAAGCTCCTAGAAAAAAGAGCCGTCCAGACTGTTCCGGCAGACCAAGTAGGATCCGGCGTCTACTCAAGATACCTTTTGGTCCCCAAACGGACGGGAGATTGGAGACCAATATTAGACCTGAGCAGTCTAAACTGATTTGTCAAGAAGGCAAGATTCCAGTTGGTCACGCTTCAGTCCATTCTGCCCTTTCTGGGCAAGGACAACTGGATGTGCTCTATAGACCTTCAGGACGCGTACTATCACATAAAGATTCACAGGCGCTCCAGAAGGTTTCTCCGCTTTCGGCTAGGGACCAGTCATTACCAATTCAGAGCCCTGCCCTTTGGCCTCACTTCAGCCCCCAGAGTGTTTACCAAATGCATGGCAGTGGTCACAGCTCATCTGAGACGTCAAGGATTCCAGGTGTTTCCTTATTTAGACGACTGGCTCCTCTCCGCCACCACCAGGTGTCAGTCAGCTTCTTCAGACCAGAGACTACACTCTGCAGCTATGCAGGAGTTTGGGAATTTCAGTGAATTTCGAAAAATCTTCTCTGCCTTGCCAATCTATCACCTTTATAGGCGCAGAATTAAACACAGTCAAAATGTTAGCCAGACTAACAGATCAAAGAATTCTGGACATCCAAAAATACGTTCGGATTTTATTGCAGAGCAGCAAAGTCAAAGCCAGACTGATACTAAAGGTTCTAGGTCTTATGGCTGCGGCCATTGTTCTTCTACCACTGGCTCGCTTCCACATGCGTCTTCTGCAGTGGATGTTATTCACTCAGTGGTCGTTCCACAGTCTTCCGATGAGGCACGAAATCTTAGTCACACAATCGTGCAGGACTCATCTGAACTGGTGGATATCTTCCCCTCTTCTTCATCAGGGCCGACCTTTTGTTCCCCCTCCGGTTGCCACAGTTACTACGGATGCCTCTTTGATCGGGTGGGGGGGGGCATTATCAGGGTAGGATGGTCCACGGGATGTGGCAACCCATAGAACACCATCTGCACATAAATGTCCTGGAGATGAGAGCGGTGCTTTTAACGTTGCAAGCCCTCAACGACTTTCTTCCTGCGGGGACTATTGCAGTACAAACGGACAACATGTCCGTGGTCTGGTACATCAACAAGCAGGGCGGGACCAGGTCCTATCCGTTGTCGAGAAGCTCTCAGACTTTGGCAATGGGCAATCTCCTCTCATCGGTTTCTGATAGCAACGCACATCCCCGGCAGGTCCAACCTCTTGGCGGACAGGCTGAGCAGATCCATTCTCATGCCTCACGAGTGGTCTCTCAATCAATCTGTAGTGGACCAGATTTTTCTGAAGTGGGACACACCTTGTTGCGATCTTTTTGCTACACCCCAAAAACAAGTGCTCCGATTTTTTTTCACCCTCTTTCCCCTACCAGGCCAACCCCTGACAGACTCTCTAACCCAGGATTGGCCCCGGGGACTTCTGTACGCTTTTCCTCCTTTTCCCTTGATTCCACAAGTCATTCAGAAAGCCACCGTTTTGAGGGCCAAGTTGATTCTCATTGCCCCTTACTGACCTCGACAAATTTGGTTTCTGTCTCTGCATCGTCGCCTCCTGGTGCAGCCCTGGCATCTGGACCCAGTTCCGGATCTCTTGATCCACCAGTCGGGTCAACAGCACCGGGCCATTCATTCTCTCAACCTCACTGCTTGGTTGCTCCACTTCCTTCCCTAGCCAGGCTTCCTATGATCTCTGATCCGGTCAGATATTAGTGGCTTCTTTAAAGTCGTCCACCAGAACCGTTTATGCTAGCAAGTGGCGACGTTTTTCCATTTGGGCAAATTCCAGAAATATCGATCCCTTTACTGCTCCTGTGCATTCTGTTTTAGATTTCCTGGCTGAAGTTTTTCAGTCAGGATCTTAATCTACAGTAAAAGTTCAAATGGCTGCTATTTCCAAGTATCATGTTGGCTTGCAAGATCATAACATTGTCTCATAGACTATGCAAGGCCTTTCTGAGAGGAGTGTTTCTCCTAAAGCCGCCAATAAAACATCCTCCTCCACAATGGGATCTAAATTTAATGTTGGCATCCTTAATGTTACCACCCTTCGAACCGTCTGCTTCATGTTCATTGAAATTATTGACCTGGAAAACTATATTTTTACTGGCTGTCACTTCAGCAAGAAGGGTTTCTGAGATTCAAGCTCTCTGCATCCGTTCTTACTTGGTTTTCACAAGGACAGGGTATCCTTAAGAACTAACCGTCCTTTCTCCCCAAAGTTGTTTCTCAAACCAATATTAATCAATCCATCGATCTACCAGTCTTTTTCCCAAACTATTCTAACAGAGCTGAACAAAAGCTTCATTTTTTGGATGTCCATCGTCAGCTCAGGTACTATTTGCATAGAACGAAACAATTCAAGAAATCAGACCAATTATTTGTCTCCTATGCAGAAAACAGGAAAGGTCTCCCAGTGTCTAAAGTGACCTTATCCAGATGGTTGTCTTCCACCATTTCTTATGTGTATTCACTCAGAGGCAAGCAACTACCTTCTAGGAGTCTATCCACTTCTGCAGCCTTTCAGGATAGACTACCCATTGATACCATTTGTGCAGCAGCTACTTGGGCCACTCCTCAAACCTTTGTGTCTCATTACAAGTTAGATTTGGCCTCAGAGACAGAGCCAGTTTTGGTTCCACAGTTCTCAAGAGTGTGTTCCATTGAGCCACCGGGATACAGGTGCTAGGGGCCGGTCCCATCCAGCAAGAATGAAGGCGAGATTGACAACAACATTTAGAAGTTATGTACCTACCATAACGTTCCATGTTAGTTGTCTTCTCAGCCTTCTTTCTTCCTCCCTCCTTCCCCTGACCTGGACAGATCTTGAAGAGTTCCTATCAGGTTGTTTCCTCCTGAGCCTTCATTAGAGGACTCCTTTATTATGAACTTGGGTTTCTAAATATATTAGGTTAGTCCTTTGCAGGGTAGGTAAGCTACCAAACGAGATCTGAGGTAGTCCCGCCTTGCATCATGGGATATAGGGTTGCCTCGAGCTGGTAAAAGGAGTTCTCAAGCTAAGCAAGTGAAGTCGGGCCGAGGATCGGCTCCGAACCCATCCAGCAAGAAAGAAGGCGAGAGAAGACAACTAACATGGAACGTTATGGTAGGTACATAACTTCTAATTATGTGTGTGTTGTAGGAAGAAAATAGTCTAGGAAAGGAAGGTTGTTTTAAGGTGTAGCTCTGCCTCAATACTTTTCAGGATTATGGAAATTTTTTGTTAGAGCAGGTATGATTTTAAATGTACAAAAATACAGTTTTCTATTTGCCCAAGTGTAGAAATGCAGCAGTATAAAAGCGGGCCTTCACAGTTTGCGTACAGTTTCAGTGAATGCACTTTCAATCAGTGAAAATAACTTTCAGTCAGGGATACTTGGAACAGATTGTGGTTTACGTTTTAGTGTAAGATTTGATTACTCTGATTAGAGGTTCTATGCCCCCACCTGATAAGAGGCCTAGGGTGGAACAGGAGTTTGATAGTTTTGAACAGTGTTCACAGGCTTCAGAGTCTTCTGTGGAAGACTTGCAAGAGTTTCCTACTTATTCTGATTCTGATGTGGATGATTCCACTCCTTCTGCTTCTCCTCCTGAGGATTTTTCATTTTCACTGACACTTCACTCCATGAGGGAGCACTTTAAAAGGGAAGGCCAAGATTACTCTGACTCCAGAAAAAGGCATAGGGAATTCTTGTTTTTGCCGCAGCATAGGCCCTTAGCTATATCTGCTGTGTTGAATGTGGTGGAGGATGTTTTGCAGAGGCTTCTCTGAACCCTGATTCCTTGCCTCCTGCTCCTGTTAAGCCTGATAGGTATTATAGGGTGCTTGAAGCTCATAAGTATTTGTTTAAGAGTCCCAGGCGGACCCAGAAACTGTTTCTCAGGGCCGTAAAGGTGTTAAAGCTTCTGTGGTTAAAAATCCTGTACCCTCTGATAAAGAGGCAAGGGCTTTGGATAGGTGGGGTAAGAAAGTATATACTTCTTCCACTCTAGCCATGAGGGCGTTGTCAATTTCATATGCTGAAATATCAGAATTATCTCCTTTCACAATTGAAATCTAAGGTGGATGCTTTGGTGGAAGGTATTGAGTGTAAAGAATTGCTGGATTTGGTTCATGTGTCTGAACAAGTGGGTAAGCATTCTTTGCAGTGTGGTTTTGATGCTGTTCAGGCCTCCTCGAGGGTGGCTGCTACTAGTTCTGTTCTTCGCAGACATGCATGGTTGAAGGATCAGAATTTAGCTGAGCATGTTAAGACCAGGATTTTGGATGCTCCTTTACAGTCTGATGTGTTGTTTGGACCGCCTGTGGAAGCAGTTTTAAAGAAAATGGAGGGCAAAGCTAAGTCTATGCAGACTGTTAAAGATTTTTGCAGGTGCAGCCTCCAAGTTTAGTAGAAATTGGCCTGCTAAAGGGGTGGGCGTATCCTGCTTATGGTTCCCAGTCTAGGGGTAGGTCTAGGCGTGGTAGGGGCAGGGCTCAAGGTTCGTTTAGGCCTAGATCAGACAGTTCACCTGCTCCAGACTTCTGGTGAGGGCAGGGGTCCAGTCCTTTCGTGCAGAACCAATGACCTGCCTTTTCAGCTGCCAGTGGACTCTCGTCTGGCAGCTCCTTTGGGAGGGAAGATTGTCTCTTTTCAAAGAAAATTGGGATTTAATCACTCAAGACAGATGGGTGCTGGATATCATTCATCACGGTACAGATTTTATTTCCACACAATGCCCCTTTCAAAGGCATGCCAGATGTTCCTCCTCCACAAAGAAAAGAGGCTCACAAGCAAGTTTCTCAGTTACTCCAGATAGGGGCTATTCAGCCAGTCCCTGTGTCAGAAAGGGGCTTGGATTTTATTCTCGCCTGTTCCTAGTACCAAAGAAGGGAACACGTGGAGACCAATTTTGGATTTATCTATCCTCAACACTTATCTGGACATTCCCAAGTTCAAGATGTTGACGTTACAGCAACTGTTACCTCTGCTGGGCAAGGATCACTGGATGGTAACTTTGGATCTCAAGGAAGCTTACCTTCATGTGCCCATAAGGCTAAGTTGCAGTAAGTATCTGCGGTTTCGAACTGGAGATTTTCATTATCAGTTCTCTGCATTGCCCTTTGGCTTATCTACTGCTTAGAGTATTCACAAAGGTTCTGGCTCCAGTGATAGCTTACTTCAGGCTTCAAGGCATTCAAATTTATCCTTACTTGGGCGACTGCCTGATTCTGGCTCAAGAAAGGAACACCTTCTACAGCATCTGGAATATGTCATAGCAGTGCTAAGATGCCTAGGGTATTCTGTGAGCGAAATAAAGTCCAGTCTAGTACCCTCTCGAGACATGTGCTTTCGGGGTGTGAGACTGAATACAGAAGCCCAGTTGGCCTTTTAACCCCGGACAAACAAAAGAGTCTGTCACTTTACTTCCACCAACTATCTCATCAGTCCGTGCTGACTGCAAGGACAGTCCTTCAAGCATTAGGGTTCATGGCATCTTGTATTCTGGTGCTTCCCAATGCCAAACTGCATATGAGGAAGCTGCAATGGTATCTCAAAAATGTATGGACACAGCACTGCCAAGATTTGGACACTGTCATTCAAATAATACCTTGCCTTCAAAAGGAATTCTTGTGGTGGGCTCAGGAATGTCACCCTAAACAAGGGACTCTCTGTGACCCGCCAGAAGCGAGTCAGATTTTAACGAAAGATGCCATGGACACTGCTTGGGGAGCTCATCTAAATGGAAAGTGGATACAAGACAAGTGGCCTGCCAGACTACAGCATCTACATATCAACATGAAGGAGATGTTAGCAGTCCAGTTTGCATTGATGGCGTTCAAGGAGTTACTTCTTCCAGGGCAGGTGTTGATTCTGACAGACAACACAACTGTCATGTGGTACATCAACAAGCAAGGGGGAACACATTCTTATCCTCTATGCAGGCAAGCAATGATTTTATGGGAGACTGCGTTAAGCCTGCAACTGACTCTTCAGGCAAGGTTTCTGCCAGGAGCACAGAACTCCTAGCAGATGTATTAAGCAGACAAATCATGGATCCCCACGAGTGGAAACTGGATCTTCATGTATTTCAGAAATTGACAGTGTCATGGGAACTCCAGACATAGATCTGTTAAACTTCTCCACTAAACCACCAGCTGCCAAAGTATTGCACAAAGGGGTTTCATCACACAGCTTGGAAAGTGGATGCTCTGTCTTTCAGTTGGAAAAACCTTCATGTCTATGCCTTTCCACCTCTACCTCTTCTTCCAAAGGTATTACTAAAGGTCAGACAGGACAGGCCAAGGATGATTTTGATAGCTCCAGATTGGCCTCGGCAACACTGGTACCCACTTCTAAGGAGTCTTGTAAAGAAGCCTCCATGGCCTTTACCTCTGATTCCTCATCTGTTATCTCAGAAGGGCGGTCATCTGCTCAATGTCAAGCTTCAATCTCTTCATCTCACAGCTTGGCATATTCTGTGTTGGAAGCATGGTAGGTCTCAGCTTCCTCAACAAGTTTTAAATGTGATTATGGAAGCTAGAAGGCCTAGTACTAGGAGAGTGTACGCAGAAAAATGGAAGAGATTTTTATTTTGGAGTACAGCAAAATTTGGAGATTTCAGAGCCTTATTTGAGTGTGCCTCTTCAATATCTTACTGAATTATTGGACAAAGGTTTGTCTTTCTCTTCCATAAAGATTCATGCTGCAGCAATTTCAGCTCACTATGATTGTGACCCACCTTTGTTTTCGCATCCTTTGTTCAAGCAGTTTCTTAGAGGGGCAAAGAATATAAGACCCCGACGTAGAGCTCCTACTCCTGCTTGGGATCTCAATTTTGTGTTGGAAAAACTTACTCTACAACCTTTTGAGCCTGCAGCTACTGCTGAATTGAAATATTTGTCATGGAAGACTGCTTTTCTGTTGGCTATTACTTCTGCAAGAAGGGTATCTGAGTTGCAGGCCCTTATGGCAGTAGAGGCCTTTTTGATTTTCCATAAGGACAGGGTATCATTACGTACTAATCCTTCCTTTATGCCTAAGGTGGTTTCTAGTGTGGCTTTAAACCAAACTATTCATTTGCCTCGTTTTTTGCAGATCCTCAAAATAAAGGGGAAAAGATTTTGCACACTTTAGATGTACACAGGCAATTGCGTTATTATTTGAGCAGGACTAAAGATTTTAGGCAGTCTCAGCAGTTACTTGTTTCTTTTGCTTTAAGTTCACAGGGCAAGCCTGTGTCAAAACAAACTATTTCTAGGTGGATTGGCTTTTGATTTGCATTTTGTTATTCCCATCATGGTAAAGAGGTTCCAGCTGGGATTAGGGCTCATTCTACTAGGGCTACTGCCACTTCAACAGCATTTCTAAGGGGTGGCAACTAAGGATATTCTGGAAGCAGCTACTTGGAGTTCAGTGCATACTTTCTCTAGGCATTATCACCTGCCTATATACTCTAAGACTAGAGCTGGTTTTGCCACAGCTGTTTTACAAGGCATGTTGTCAGCTCCTGCTACTTTATAATTTGCCAGCCTCCTTACCTCTGCTTTGGGATTCTACCCAATTGTCAGGACTGCAGCAAGGGACGAAGAACATAGTACAGTTTTGTACCTACCATAAATGTAGATGTTGAGGATTCCCTTGCTGCAGTCCATTTACCTCCCTCCTTCCCTCTGTGTTTCAGGGTGGTTGTGTAGGTGAGTTTACATGCTTATATTTTTTGTATATATTACTGTATATATTGTACATGTTTTTGGTGCAGGTTGTTTTGGGACTTGTCTTTTGGGTCTTCTGACATCTGGGGCAAGAAAAGACTGAGGAAATGGCGTGGGTCATGCGCATTAGTACCCTGGCGTACTGTCGTCAGTCTAAGGCGCCATGACCGACGTCAGGCTTATACTCTGGTATTCGGGCCCACTGGGACGCGGACTATACCCAATTGTCAGGACTGCAGCAAGGGAATCCTCGAACATCTACATTTATGGTAGGTACAAAACTGTACTTTTCTGTCTCTGCATCGTCACCTCCTGGTGCAGCCCTGGCATCTGGACCCAGTTCCGGATCTCTTGATCCACCAGTCGGGTCAACAGCACCGGGCCATTCATTCTCTCAACCTCACTGCTTGGTTGCTCCACTTCCTTCCCTAGCCAGGCTTCCTATGATCTCTGATCCGGTCAGAGATATTAGTGGCTTCTTTAAAGTCGTCCACCAGAACCGTTTATGCTAGCAAGTGGCGACGTTTTTCCATTTGGGCAAATTCCAGAAATATCGATCCCTTTACTGCTCCTGTGCATTCTGTTTTAGATTTCCTGGCTGAAGTTTTTCAGTCAGGATCTTAATCTACAGTAAAAGTTCAAATGGCTGCTATTTCCAAGTATCATGTTGGCTTGCAAGATCATAACATTGTCTCATAGACTATGCAAGGCCTTTGAGAGGAGTGTTTCTCCTAAAGCCGCCAATAAAACATCCTCCTCCACAATGGGATCTAAATTTAATGTTGGCATCCTTAATGTTACCACCCTTCGAACCGTCTGCTTCATGTTCATTGAAATTATTGACCTGGAAAACTATATTTTTACTGGCTGTCACTTCAGCAAGAAGGGTTTCTGAGATTCAAGCTCTCTGCATCCGTTCCCTTTACTTGGTTTTTCACAAGGACAGGGTATCCTTAAGAACTAACCTGTCCTTTCTCCCCAAAGTTGTTTCTCAAACCAATATTAATCAATCCATCGATCTACCAGTCTTTTTCCCAAACTATTCTAACAGAGCTGAACAAAAGCTTCATTTTTTGGATGTCCATCGTCAGCTCAGGTACTATTTGCATAGAACGAAACAATTCAAGAAATCAGACCAATTATTTGTCTCCTATGCAGAAAACAGGAAAGGTCTCCCAGTGTCTAAAGTGACCTTATCCAGATGGTTGTCTTCCACCATTTCTTATGTGTATTCACTCAGAGGCAAGCAACTACCTTCTAAACCGAAAGCACACTCAACCAGGAGTCTATCCACTTCTGCAGCCTTTCAGGATAGACTACCCATTGATACCATTTGTGCAGCAGCTACTTGGGCCACTCCTCAAACCTTTGTCTCTCATTACAAGTTAGATTTGGCCTCCAGAGACAGAGCCAGTTTTGGTTCCACAGTTCTCAAGAGTGTGTTCCATTGAGCCACCCGGGATACAGGTGCTAGGGACGCGGTCCCATCCAGCAAGAATGAAGGCGAGATTGACAACTTAACATTTAGAAGTTATGTACCTACCATAACGTTCCATGTTAGTTGTCTTCTCTCGCCTTCTTTCTTGCGTCCCTCCCTCCTTCCCCCTGACCTGGACAGATCTTGAAGAGTTCCTATCAGGTTGTTTCCTCCTGAGCCTTCATTAGAGGACTCCTTTATTATGAACTTGGGTTTCCTAAAATATATTAGGTTAGTCCTTAGCAGGGTAGGTTAGCTACCAAACGAGATCTGAGGTAGTCCGCCTTGCATCATGGGATATAGGGTTGCCTCGAGCTGGTAAAAGGAGTTCTCAAGCTAAGCAAGTGCGAGTGAGCCGAGGATCGGCTCCGAACCCATCCAGCAAGAAAGAAGGCGAGAGAAGACAACTAACATGGAACGTTATGGTAGGTACATAACTTCTAATTATGTGTGTGTTGTAGGAAGAAAATAGTCTAGGAAAGGAAGGTTGTTTTAAGGTGTAGCTCTGCCTCAATACTTTTCAGGATTATGGAAATTTTTTGTTAGAGCAGGTATGATTTTAAATGTACAAAAATACAGTTTTCTATTTGCCCAAGTGTAGAAATGCAGCAGTATAAAAGCGGGCCTTCACAGTTTGCGTACAGTTTCAGTGAATGCACTTTTAATCAGTGAAAATAACTTTCAGTCAGGGATACTTGGAACAGATTGTGGTTTACGTTTTAGTGTAAACGCATCTTGTTTGTATGTTGCAAGGCTTGGGAACCAAGGCTAAAGATGTGTGTAGAAACACGTATTTTGTTATGAAAATCAAATGCATTTAAGTTTAGTTTTGCACTGATATGCATATTTTTTTTTTTTTTTTTTTTTTTTTTTTAAGAAGGCAGTACAGTCTGGTATTAGAGCAGAAGAAGAGTCAAATATCCAGCATTCCAGAATTTTGATTATAGTGTTAGAAGGGAAAGAGGGGAGCTGCTCCTGTGTGGAGTCTGCATGTCCTTCCTGCAGTCGAGTGACATGCAGGTAGGTGTGCGCGTGAATGGGCTGCCTTCTTTGAAGGTTGTGCGTCAGGCTGGCAACTCTGCACTGTAAAAATCCACTGCCAATCATTAGCGGATGGGAGTTCCGCTGTGGCTACCCCTAACTGAGAAAAGCTGAAAGTATGCAGAAGGGAAAGCGTATAAAGAATATGAAGAGAAGTATTTTGTCAGCACTGTTACTGAAAACAGTATTCTTATAGGAGTACAGCATTTCTGCAGACTTTAGGTTTATCAGCACTGCTATTTAAAAACAGTATTTGGATATTCATCTCCACTGTACATAAAGCATTCTAAACTGCATGGTTTGCAGACGTTGTGAAAGGTGCAAGAAGACTTGACTCAAAGGAGAGACTGGCACCCATTCAGCACAGTTTTGGTTATTAGACGTTCCAGTTAATCCACGAAAATGGATAGTACTTGTATGTGTGAAAAGTAACCTTAAAAAGGGAGGGTTTCATTTGCATGCAAATTATATGGTGGTTATGTGGTGTCCTGCCAGCATTTTTTTTAGAGGTATTTACCCAGCAGTTATAGGTAGCTGTAGTCATTTATGAACAAAACCACTAATATCCTTGTATTGCTAATGGATAGAAACAACTCTTAAATTCTTTATCCCATGCAAGGGTCCCATCATATCTACTGTATGAGCCCAGTTCTCATTGGGGGTAATATAGAATTATCAACCATGGGATGGGTAAAGCCAGTCTCTGACCAAATCAAATGAGTCATTTCAAGCAGAAAAAGGGAAATTGACTGACTAGGCTTATCTGACTAGGCTTAAAGTAGTCCAAGTGCAGCTAGCCTGGGTTCATAGTAAGCTTTGCTTGTAGGAATGTAGCAGAGAAAAATCATGAATGTATCTCTGTTGTGGACAATATGCATCATTGACTGCTGCCGAAAGGAGGATAAGAGTGGCTGCTTTTGGCAGTCCTCTCATTGTGAAGAAGGTGCAAGATTAAGTGCCTAAGGTGACGTATTTACTGCTGTTCATGGCGCCACCCCTGACCCCATAAGAATCATTAATTGTGTGGAGAGTAAAGAAAACTTATGGTTCACGGTGAGCATTGTGTACATTTACCACTGCCCACTGGTATTAACATGTCAGTTTATTCATTGGTTGATATTTTCTCCCCTCAAAAGTTGCCCTTATGCAAAGGTGTATGGAATTTATTCCTGCACCTATCCCCAGCTGTTTGACCTTGTGCTGGCTGTTCATGAATTCTCCAGTTGGATTTGTACCCAGTCGTCCACATTGCCATCGATGTAGAAGTTTGAGGGAGGAGATAATTAGATGACACATGAAGTAAAGGGAAAGGGCTTGGTTCCTACAGTACTATTGAAGGTAAAAAGAAAAATTAATTTTTTTAGTAGAATTTTTAATTTGCAACCATTCGCTCCAGATTTGTGACTGGGTAAGTCCATCAGTAAAGTTGCCAAAGGGCATTGCCACTGTACAACAGATTACCAGAGAAGACCCTAATGAGCAATATATATATATATAAAAACTCTCAAGTCACAAAATTGCTAAAACTTGATGGATGTTGGTTTACCAAGTTAATCATTGATTAGTGCACAGCTTTTTTCCATTAAACTTTGTTTTTTTGGGGTACAGAGATTTTATTGGTCTTGTCTAGGTCATTACTGATTTCAATTTTGGCGCTGCTGTCAAAAGTGAGCAGTATTGAGCACTGACAAGACAATTGCAGATTCTTTTCTTGCTGCAGTTAGGCGCAAGACATCTGAGCCAAGATTTTTAGGAAGATGCTAGTTGATTGAGAAGCTTGAAGGTAATGTTTATGTGAAGGGTGTAGTGAGTTTTGTACATTTAGAGCCTTTAGGACCTGTAGTTTTGTACACTTGGTATTTCTTAGGCTCTGGTTCGACAGGTATATTTTTTTTTTTTTTGGTAGCTGTTTGGTTTGTATGTTTATATAGCATAGAATTCAGTGTATGTGACATTTTAAATAATCTTGATCCTTATCTTTACATTCTCTGGTGGAGAATATACTCTTGCTTTTTGGCACATTCTGCAGGTTTGAACATTAGATCCCTACTAAAAACCTCTGTGGCATAGCATGTCGTCATCTCTGAATTTGTGGCGCATTGGTTACTGGTTGGTGTTTTAAACAGCTAAGATGCTGTCATTTTTCTTTTGAGAACTGGTTGCTAAACCTTGCTATTCAGCTGGGAAGCCATTTTTAATTGGGAAGCTGAAACAAAATGCAGATTAGTGGAGATCCATTCATTTCCTAAATGGATCAGCTGTTTGAGACTGTATTCAGTTCTTAGAAGGCAGAGCTTGGGTTTGACAGTTAAGTAATCTTGGTTGCTAGCAGTGTTTCTTGATCTAAGAGCCCTCCTTAAATTGACAGCAAGCCTACTGTTTGGGTACTTTTTGTGTGTTTTGTTTTTAATTTGTTACTTGAATCATTTGACATTCTAGTCTCTGGTCAGCATACCATTGAACTGTCAAGATTTTTGCGTAATATTTTTTATCATTTTTGTATCTGAGGTAGTTTACTTGCTCTTAAACCCGAGGATTTTTGGATCTGCCTCTGATCTGACATGGTTGCATTTTACAGCTATGGCTCCAGGCACCTCCCCTTACCCCTAATGCCTCTGTCTCCCTTCTCCCTTCAGATCTCGTTTGCCGCTTAGAGTACGCCTAGTGGTCACTGATCTGCAACATTTTCATTTTGGTCAGGTTGGATTTTTGTTCTGTTTCTACCCCTTTTTTTCTCAAACCTGTCTTATCACCTCCGAGTTTCATTGTAGATGGTGAGGGAAAAAAAATAAAAGTAGTAGACGTC
This sequence comes from Protopterus annectens, assembly GCF_019279795.1. NCBI lineage: Eukaryota > Metazoa > Chordata > Ceratodontiformes > Protopteridae > Protopterus > Protopterus annectens. The sequence continues at coordinate 165,983,627 of NC_056731.1, read as the reverse complement.
TGTCTCTGTGTCTGTCTCTGTGTCTGTCTCTGTGTCTGTCTCTGTGTCTGTCTCTGTGTCTGTCTCTGTGTCTGTCTCTGTGTCTGTCTCTGTGTCTGTCTCTGTGTCTGTCTCTGTGTCTGTCTCTGTGTCTGTCTCTGTGTCTGTCTCTGTGTCTGTCTCTGTGTCTGTCTGTCTCCCTCCCAGTTCCCCTATCCTATTAGCTCTGAGTTTAACACAAGAGGACAGGTGGGACACATTGATCCTTAAGAGCTTGTTGCCCTCTTCTGCTGGGACCGCGGTCCCTTCCCCTGTGGGAAAAGCAGCAGCGTCCATGGCCTCTGGGACTCGCTCCGCCAAGAGCCCTGGGGAGGGGGACAAATCTAAAAAGGACAGGCCTTGCAAGCAATCCCCCAACTGGCTTGTCACAGGCCGGTCCACCGTCCTAAGACCAGGCCTGCTTTCCCTTGGCTCGGGTCCCAGAGGCTTTCTCCTGAGACAGAGCTTCTAACTAGTTGGTCCCCATCTAGGTCCCCCTCTCTCCACTGACACTCCTGTCCTGCTGTGGCAGCATCCCACCTGCTCCACCTGGAGCCTTTCGGAAGCGGAGGTGGACAAGATGCTGCAGAGGTTCGTCCGCACTCAAATTCAGATGGGGGTCTTGCCGGGGCAGTTTCCCACCGGAGCAGGTTAGTTTCTGACCATGTTCCATCCTATTACTACTCCTTTGATCTGACCTTCAGTTTCTGTCATTGGATCTGAGGACAGTCAGAGTCGAGTGGTCAGTGCCGATGGTACCCTGTGTCTCGCTGGTGGTTGCCTTGACTGTGTCTCCGACCAGTTCAAGTCGGAGCTCGCCGAGTCTGAACTTCTGGGTCAGGTCTGAGGGGGGTGTTCTCTGCTCAGTCTGTCTGAGAGGAGCATACTCTTTGGCACCTCTGCTCCAGCAGGCACTGCTAGACTCCCGTGTTGGGTCAAGGGGAAGTGGCTTCTGCTGTCCAGGAGGCCAATTCCCCCTCTGCATTCAATCTGGCGCAGAGAGTTCTCACAGGGTTGAGGCCTCATTATCTCGTCCTCCAAATCCATCCAGACCCCCCTGGATTTGTATGGTTCTGACCATCGTGCCCTCGCAGGGGAAGCCTGTAGTTGTAGTGCCCCAAGCAGTTCCACTCTTGGAACAACCTGTTTGCAAGACCTCCCCAGAAAGTCCCCCTGAAGAGGCCCCCCGCAAGCAAGCATACGTGTAATAAGTACTTGAACCCCCCCCAGAGTCGCTCACGGAAGACACAGGCCTGGATGAAGGGCAAGGTTACTCAAGGTCACCCTCAGAGGATGTCTCCTTTTGACATTATGGAGATCCTTCGCCAAAGGGGGGTGATCTGCCCCAAAACTGACCCCAGAGTGTTGGTTTCTGTAGGCATACAGCTCAGTCCCATCTGTCCCCTCAGGCCGATCAACTTGCAGAGTTAACATTTAGGGCTTGGAAGGATCCGGATATTGTCAAGCCAATACCAAAGCATCTGGACAAGGTTTTAAGACCCCCTGCAGATGAGCTGCATTGGCACAAGAGGTCCCTGGTAGATGCTATGTTGGTGGCGGTGGCCACCAAAAAGCTCACACAGGACAGCTCCACTGTCCATCCTCCTGACCGGGAATAAGACGGATTGTTTTGGGAAGGAAGCTTATGCTTCAGTGACCTTCTCCTTGAGGGCGCTGAAATATTTGGCGCATGTTTTCTGACTCGAGAGATCTAGTCAATGAAATCGGTCTACCCCAGGGTCCATGTCAGCAGACAACATGGAGACTTCAGATGCTCGAATGGCCACCCTTAAAGCTGTGGTGAACACGTCCATGCATTTGCTCTCCCATGCCACAGAGGGAGCTGCACGGGTGGCAGGACAGGGATTGCCATCAGGTGTCACACCTGGCTGTGCTTGTCAATTCTCAGAGCCCTTAGTCTCTTACAAGCTCCCCTTACGGTCTTCCCAAAAAGAGAAGAATCCTAAGAGACCTTGATCCAGCGTGAGGAGGGAAGATGCGGTCTGCTGTCTGGATCTGCTTCTCTCCACCTCTGAGGTCCTTTTCTAGGAGCCAATGAGGCCAGAAGATGATTATCTGGCAGTCTCTGGCTCTTTTCCCCGGGACGCTCAGGACTGTCCCCCAGAGGCAGGGGGGGATTTGACAGACACCGCTTAGATGTAGAGGTGGTTCTAAGAACTTTGGGTCCTGCGAACCTTTCTGTAAAAAAAAAAAAAAAAAAAAAAAAAAAAAAAACCCCAGGCAGCAGCCCTGAAGGATTGCCAGACTGTCCTCTGGAGGCAGTCGAGGGCTGTTTGTTGCTACACCCCACTAGCTTGGGATTCCATTACAACAGATCAGCGGGTGTTAATTATATCCAGAGGATATTTTGTTCCGTTCAAAGAACCTCCCCCATCTAACAAAGCCCTCTTTGGACATTCCATCCATGCAGCAGAGTTGGCAGCAGTGCAAGTAGAATCACTGCTACGAAAGCGAGTCATCCAACCTGTCCCCCAACCAGTCCAGATCCAGGGTTTATTTAAAGTTCATTTTAGTGCCAAATATGATGGGCGACGATAGACCAATTTTGGATCTGTCCCAGTTGAACCGGTCTGTAGCAAAGACTAAATTCCTGATGGTCACGATTCAATCCATTGATCAGGACCCATACTACCGCATCAAGATAGACAGGTGCTCCCAGAGGTTACTTTGCTTCTAGCTGGGAGCCAATCATTGCCAATTTTGAGCCCTTCCCTTGTCTCACGACAAATGCAAGAGAAGAATGGCAAGACACAGCTACGAAGTTACAGTCTTTAATAAAAACAACGAAAATCCAGACAGTAAAAATCCAAGTAGTAAGCACTTTCGGGTTCAACAACCCTTCATCAGACAAATTGGTATCACATACCTCCACATTTTAATTTCACAAACTACCAATCAGCATTTAGTATACAACCCGCCTTTTTTGTAAGGCAGGTTTTAAAGGTACTATCTCGTTTAATCCAGGGCTCCTATGTGATAAAAGTTCAATAATCCATTTAGACTCCAGTGATTCAGTGAGTAACTTTGTCCCCACCCCTGTTGCCTAACCTTACATTGACTACAGCCTTGAATAAAAAAGTGTGTGATGGATTGGCCTCTGTGTCTGTATAAGGCATTATGCTTGTCCTTATTTCTGATGGATGATAGGTGTTGTAGTATCCTAACCTTCAACATAGTTTGTCATCCCCACATAGAACCCCGAACATTGCGAACATTCTGCCAAGTATACCACATTAGCTGTTCTGCATGTGGCCCTTGCCTTAAAATAAAAAACCTGGCCATTTACTGGATGTACAAAGGTCGAAACTTTATTTATGCTGTTACAGGCTTTGCAGTTGCCACATGGTACAGTACCTACAGTGGTCTTTAAAGGTCTCAAACTATTAATGCGTTTTTCTCCACATAACAAATCCTTTAGATTAGTGTTGCGCCTATACCCAAAATTCGGTCTAGATCTGACCAAATCTCTTAGTTTACCATCACTCCTAAAAATGTTCCAGTTTTTACTCACTATATCCTTGATGTCACCAATATTACTACTATATGTAAAATATAGCCTGACGTTATTAGATCTAACCTGCAGTCCCCCAGGAATAGCGGTAGTAGAGGCTCACCTGAGGCTTCAGGACTTAACGTACCTGGATGATTTGCTCTTTATTGCCCCTTCAGAACATCTAGTTTGTCAAGCCAGGGACGCCTTTCTTCAGCTAGCCAAGAAGTTGGGTATCATAATCAATATGACAAATAGGCCTTACTCCCGATTTCAGGTGTTAGACTTCATCGGGGCATGGTTGTACCCAGTGCAAATGAGGGCGTTCCTCACGTCAGACAGATTGCACAATCTGAGGTTGCATGTCCTACACATTGTTCAAACTCAATCTGTCAGCCGAACCTGTGTTGGTGGCATTAGGTTCTATGGAGCCCACAATCGCTCTTCTTCCTATGGCATGTCTCCATGTGAGTACTACAGTGGACACTGGCTGTGTGCAGTGGTCTCTGTTCTACCTTTTGTCCTTACCAGTGAGAATCTAGAAAGCTTGCAGAAGACTCCCTTTGGTGGTGTATTCATTCTCCGGATCTCTTCAAGAGATGCCCGTTTCAATCTGCCTTGCCCAAGACTACAGTGACCACTGGAGTGGGGGAGGTACTGTTTGGGAAGGACAGTGCAAGGCACGTGGTTCCCTTCAGTGACCTATCTGCATATCAGTGTTGTAGAGATGAGAGCGGTTCTTGTGTTGCAGACCCTTCATGCTCCTCTCCCTCTAGGATCAATTGCATTTCAGACTTGACAGTCAGTGGTCTGTTCTATCAACAAGGGGGGGGGGGGTTTGATCTTAACCCCTGTGTCAAAGCTATGAAAGTGGGGCAATGGGCGACTTTTCTACCGGCCGTTTTCTGGTGGCCACTCACATTCTGGGACTGTCCATTCTAGTGGATAGGCTCAGCAGATCTCTCTATGCCTTATGAGTGGTCTCTGAATCCTTCAGTAGAGGATCAGATCTTTCGAGAGCAGGGGTCGTCCTTGCTGTGATCTCTTCGCATCTCCTTCCAGCGCGAAGTGCAGTGAGTTTTTCACTCTGAACTCCCTACCGGGGGGATCCCCCAGAGACTGATTCATGCTTGGCCTTTTGGTGGTCTTTACACACATCCTCTTCCCCTCATGTCAAAGTTTCTGCAGAAAGCTGGAAGGCTGGGGAGCACTGTGATCCTCATTGCTCGATTCTTTCTTGACAGGGTTGGTTTCCCTTACTTGGGTCTCTGTAGTTATTCCATCATGGACTCCGGGTCGAGTTCGGGTTCTCATCTTGTACTCTTCAGGGATTCTACACCCAGATATGGACAGACTGTTTTTCATCCCCTGTTGCTACCATCCTGGTAGCGGCTCAAGTCTTCTACCAGGAAAGTGTATTGTAGTAAATGGAAACTCTTTTCTATATGGTGGTTCTTGGATCCTTTTTGTGGCACCTCTGTTGGCAGTTTTAGATTTCCTGGCTAGCATTTTTCAACAGGGCGCCGGTTCTTCGGTCAAGGTTCAGCTGGCAGCCATATCTAATTTTCACGTGGGGATTACTGTGTCTTCGGCTTCTTCTAAACTGTGCAAGACCTTTCTTAAAGGTGCTTTTCTTAGATAACCTGTAAAGGATCCTATTCCTCTGTGGGACCTTACCCTGTTGTTGCAGGTATTAGTTTCTCCCCCTTTTGAGCGTACAGCTTTGGTAGATCTGAGATTTTTGACAGAAAACTGCCTTCCTGGTCTCCATTACCTCTGCCAAAAGTGTCGGAGCTTCAGGCTTTTTCGCTACATGATGCATAAAGATAGGGTGTTGCTTTGCACTAACCCTTCTTTCCTTCCCAAGGTAGCTTAGGAAGCCAATATTGACCAAGTCTTTTTTTTTCTTCCTTTTTTCCTAACTACCAAAACAAGGGGAATATAAATTGCATTTGCTCGATGTTCATAGACAATTGAGGTTTTTTTTACCTTAACTGGGCCAAACCTTTCCGCAAGTATGAAGAACTTGGTGTCTTATGCCAAGCCCTTCTTTTGTAAACCAGTCTCAAAAGTGAGAGTTGCTCGCTGGATTTCGCAGGGCATTAGCCGAGCTTCCTCAGAGAGGGGTCTGCCTCTACTAGGAAAAGTGAAGGCTCATTTGACCTGATCTATGGCTAAATCAGTGGCCTTTTGGTCTCTAGTATCTTCGGATGACATTTGTTCAGCTGCCGCTTGGGCTTCATCTCCCTCCTTTGTCTCACATTGCAAATTAGACATTGTCTCTAGGAATAGAGCATCCTTTGAATCTGCAGTGCTCATGAACATCCTTTCATGAAGGCTGCCCAAGAACTAGGTAACTGGGGACTCTGTCCCACAGGTTGAAGAGCAAATTAAGTAAACTACTTCAGTTAAGTTATGTACTCGCCCTAACGTTCCATCTGAAGTTCTTCATTTGTCTTCAACCATCCCTCCCTTCTCCCTGACCTTATCTTCAGGATATGATATTTTTCAAATTGGTACTATTGGGATCGTTGGGTCTGTTGGATATTTTGGTAGGTAAGGTGTAATTTGGTCAGGTGTCTGCTCCTATTGAGCAGCAAATTCGATCTGAGGGGAGACAGAGGCATTATGGGTAGGGGGAGGTCCTTGGAGCTTGGAACCATAGCTAGAAAATGTGGCAGTGTTGTATCTGAAGCCAATCCCAAAACCCACAGGTTGAAGACAAATGAAGTAGAACTACTCTGATGGAACGTTATAGTGAGTAAATAACTTTTTTTACTTGCAAATCACTGAGGGTTGAAACTGGCAAGTAATGATGTTTAAGTTTGACACATCATTCAGAAAATGCATGCTAACACAAATACAGTTAGCAATTTTCTATAAGAGAAATATTTAAAGTATGCTCCTATTTTGGGTTCTTTGTCCACTCACTTCAGGTTTTGCCCTGATTTCTTGCTTTAAGATGTATGCTGGTAAGTGATGTGATGCATTTAGTTTCAAAAGCTTTCATTTTTTTAAGTTGTGTTAAATTTCTTTTAGATCATAGCTCTAAGTGGAGATAATTTAGGCTGTCTGAATTTCATTTGCAAGTAACATGTATGCTTTTTTTCTTTCCTTCAGACTGTTTCATATAACTCAACCTGCATCATAATGAACCGAAGAGGAAGGGGTGGAAACGCGAGACAAGATTTTGGTGGCAATACAAGACAAGATTTCAGAAGAGATCAATTTTTTTGCAGTGTAAGTATTTGTGTATAATTGGTAAAATTCATCTAACATGGATGGAGTGACACTGGAAATGTAATAGCTCTGTTCCTCTAAGGTTAAATAGTGAGAGAAAGCACGTTGGATTATTTTCTTCATATCCCGTTATGTGATTTCAGAATGGAATGCAGGGGACTTCTGAAAATACCACTAAACATATGAGCCGGTCACAGACGACAAAATGTAAATGGTAACGTCTGACAAGGTGGGGGGAAGCTTGAAGTATGTCAACTTTAATGGACAGGCCAAAATGCCTGTGCATGCACTTCATTGCATTTCTCCAGTTATGTTACTGAAGGATGTACTAAATTTATTTGGGCCTTGGTTTTAACAAAGTTTGCAAAGCTTTTATGGCCCAATAAATGAAGTGTAGAAATGCATCACAGCACTTAACTCGGTAGATGCAACGGTGCAACTAGAAATACGGCCAATACACTTTTGAGAACAGTTAGACAAAAGTGTCCAGTGTAGTGTATAATCTAAAAATTATTCACGACGGTGATCCATTCTACCGGCCTTATTCATGGAATCCTTTTTCTCCATGTTTCTAATATTAGAGGAGACTCCTTCATTTTTTTTGTCATGATTTGGTTGAGGTCTTTGTGTCAGAGGTTCACTTTCTAATTCGGTTGCTTTTTTGAAGATGAGAATAACTGATATGATGAAGTTGTCACTTTCAGTGTTCTCTCATATCAGAACTAATCATCCAGGGAGATGCTGCTTTTGCCATTTTTCCAGTCCAAATAACGCTGTACTAGTTCTGCTCCCTGTTGTAATTAAGGATGTAGCCAAACTTTGCATAAAATATCGTTCCTAAGTTAGTATCACCTCTAGAGCAAGTGGGTGTAACACAGTAGTACATTTCATGAGTTTTGCAGAAGTAGAAAACAGCAATGACCCACTTCCAACTAAAAAAAAAAAAAAAAAAAAAAAAAAAAATTATTTTGTAGTATGCCTGGGGTTAGGATAACTCTTCCCCCAGTCTGCATGATTGTGGTTCTAAAGTCCTCCTAACTAATTGTAAATGTATTTGACTTTACCACTTTACCTATGACTAGTTTTTGCTTGGATATTTTTTGCCTGTGTAATATCTACTAAAGAACCAATTTCTGCAGTTTATCCCTTTGAATTTTGCAGTTTTAAATTTAGGACATCTGTTTAATTTATTGTGCGCTTACACCCTATTTCCACATATTATTCCCACATAACTCTTGTTCCTGTCATTTAACTCCTTAATCCTTTGCAAATGGCCAGAATTTTAGAAATGTATGTGGCTTGAGTTCTCCAGTTTAACATTTGTATTGTAGTCAGCACTGTGGCTTGCAGTCACTTTTTTTTATAAGATTTATGCCGCATTTCCCTACCCCCTGTTTGTGCTGCAATATTAAATACCTTTTTTCTGTCTTCAGTTTCCTTTTTTAACCTCCTGTCATATGTCTTGTCATTGCCATTAGTGTAGAATATTTACAATATGTCCCCTGAGCTTTAGTTACCAGTATGTACCTCACCAGTGGTCAAAACTTATCTATGATGTTTTTCTTGCTCAGAAAAACATCTGCTATAATCTGTCAATATTTTAGTTATTTTTTTTATTTTGCAGTCATTGTTTGGGTTTACAGCTTTTAAGTCATGCATAGCACTCCTGGCTTCTTCCTCTTACCAAGACAGATCTGTCATCTTTTTGTACTAAGGCATTCAAAAGCCATATCTCCTTGAAGAGTGTAGCAACACCTATTTGCTTCCAGGTGCCTATGACTAGTAATTATACCCAAGGTGCTGCTTTTTTGATGTCGACTGTCTGATGCATTTCTTGTAGTAAGAGACTTAATTTACCTATTGCACACCTTCGATCTTTCTATGAGACTTAAGTGATTTCACCCATTACCATTTTGTTATGCACGCTACAAATAAGTGCTGCATTCAGAAGTATACTCTTCATTAATGGCAAAAAATTAAAAATTGACAAAATAAAAAGCAGTCATTTTTTTTGCAAGTACATTTCCATATAGAAAGCAATATGTAACACGGATTTTAGAGGAGTGTGTTCAGCAGGTTTAGCTAAAGCCAGGAGAATCCTTATACCTTGTCCCAGTGCTGCTTCATTTATTTTGCAGCCTCGCCCTTTCCAGTTTGAAAATTGTTGCCATATCTACAACTGGTTTAGGAAATCTCAACCCTTGAGTGCTGTGGCCTGAGTAATATGGCCAAAATGACTTCCTTTTTTGCAGTTAACAGACAAGTAGTGGCCAAAAAAATAAGGTCACTTCGTATGTTTTGACCAGTATTTACGGTTTCTGGTCTTTTTGTATTACAAAATTAACGGTCAATATTTGGTAGGATTTCCCTTGTTCAACACAGCCTTGGTACGAGATTGCATGCTGTAACCAGTGATTTGCAGTACTTCGATGTAATCTGTCAACCAAATGTGTTTTGACATCTTATAAATCCTTTTTTTGAGGTTGGCCGATGTGCTGCCACTTTCTTCTTCAGGATATTCCAGCAGTTTTTTATGATATTTAGATCTGGCAAATTTGATGGCCAATTTTGAAGGAAATGAATGTGGTTGTTGGCAATCCATTATTTTTTTTTTTATTTATTCGTC